>NC_079195.1:12752076-12822076 GCF_029499605.1 Hyla sarda
TGTCTGTATATATATATGTGTGTGTATGTATGTGTGTGTCTTTGTGTATTTGTGTCTGTATATATATATGTGTGTGTATGTATGTGTGTCTTTGTGTATTTGTGTCTGTATATATATATGTGTGTGTATGTATGTGTGTGTCTTTGTGTATTTGTGTCTGTATATGTCTCTACTTTAGTTCTGTGTGAGTTTGTGTTTGGTTTGTAGTTACAATGTGAACCTTCCATGACCGCTCGGTTGTCATCCTCACTTTGTGTCATCTCCCGTCCTGTCCTCATGAGGCAGCGACAACAAAATAAAACCAGGACATGGGTGCGACCCCCCATTCCCGCCATGTCTGTGTCTCCGGGATATGGGGAACGTTGTGCAGGGTGTCCGTACAGGTGAAGTCCCGTCCCGGCTGATATGTGGCCCCGTAGGGCGCTCGGTGTCACCACAGATGAGTGCGGTGGAGAAGAGGCATTCGAGGGGTAAATTAGTTCTGAGGAGACATTCAAGCCTTACAATGTTCCATGGGAAATAGGTATGTAAAGTAGTCACCCCCCCGGCTCACTAGTGCCACCTAGAGTTATTTCCACTGTAAGTGCGTTCTTGAAATAAGGGAGAGGCCAGATGACAGGTCTCCATCCCTCCAGGGGCTGCACAGGCGGCCATGGTGTTTTTTGGGTCATTAAAGCCGATCACATCTGCAGGAATCATGGCCGCCGTGTACTTTACACTTCCCCTCTAATTAATACCTTGCGTTTCACGCCTTCGTGCCCGGGTAATAACAGTGTTCGCCGCGTTATTTATAGCAACGATGCCCGTGTTCTCCTCACTACGTTTTTCTGTGTCATCGTTTTGATGACCGGCGAGGAATCCTGAATCATCACATCCTTATTTCGCTTTTTCGTGTCGCCCGTGGTCCTGTCTGCTTCACTTTACCCTTATGCCGAAATAGCAGTTCTGTTGTAAAAGCCTTAATATGTTCCTTCAAATGTCCATTATAATAAAGGAGAACTATATATATATAATGTATATCTACACATATATCTTTATATATATATATATATATATATATATATATATATAGAGTGCGCATATCCTTTAGGAAACAGTTTACCGCCGTTGGGAACAGTCAGCAAGTTTATGGGCAGACACCTCCTTACATGTTTTCTAAGCTGCGGTATTACAATGGGTCATCCTTATATGACAGTGTTTCCCATCCAGGGTGCCTCCAGCTGTTGCAAAATTGCAATATCCAGCATGCCCAGACTGACTAGAAACTAAATTGACTAGAACAAGGCAGTAGGAATGCTGGAAACAACTGCACAGAGCATACACTATAATCCGCACCATGCTGCAAAAGTCATCAATCTATAAAGTAGTGGTTCTCAACCAAAATGCCACCGATTGTTGCATAACTACAACTCCCAGCATGCCTGGACTGCCTTTAAATAAAACTTACTAGAACAAGGCACTGGGAAATTCACAGTGAATGCTGAGAACTGCAGAGAGCATACACTATAATCCGCACCGTACTGCAAAGGTCATCAATCTATCAATTATCAGCAGTGTTTACCAACCAGTGTGCCTCCAGCTGTTGTAAAACTACAACTCCCAGCATGCTGCTATACAACTATAATGGCACTGGTCACCTAGTATTAAAGGGATACTCCGGTGAAAACCTTTTTTCTTTTAAATCAACTGGCTCCAGAAAGTTAAACAGATTTGTAAATTACTTCTATTAAAAAATCTTAATCCTTCCTGTACTTATTAGCTGCTGAATACTAAAGGAAATTCTTTTATTTTTGGAATGCTCTCTGATGACATCACGAGCACAGTGCTCTCTGCTGACGTTATTATAATAATAATAAGTCTTTATTTATTTATTTATTTATTGTTGTCCTTAGTGGCATTTGAACCCAAGGCCCCAGCACTGTAAGGCAGCAGTGCTAACCACTAAGCCACCATGCTGCCCTTAGCATACGTCTGCTATGCACGGTTACTAAAATGGACAGAGATGTCAGCAGAGAGCACTGTGCTCGTGATGTCATCAGTGTTCCAAAAAGAAAGGAATTTCCTCTGTAGCATTCAGCAGCTAATAAGTACTGGAAGGATTAAGATTTTTTAATAGAAGTAATTTACAAATATGTTTAACTTTCTGGCACCAGTTGATTTAAAAGAAAAAAGGTTTTCACCGGAGTACCCCTTTAACCTTTTGTATTTCAGAAGGCTCCTTCCTAGTAGTCTCCAAACTTTGGACCTCCAACGGTTGCAAAACTACAACTCTCAGCATGCCCGGACAGCCGTTGGCTGCTATACGACTATAATGGCACTGGTCACCTAGTATTAAAGGGATACTCCGGTGAAAACCTTTTTTCTTTTAAATCAACTGGCTCCAGAAAGTTAAACAGATTTGTAAATTACTTCTATTAAAAAATCTTAATCCTTCCTGTACTTATTAGCTGCTGAATACTAAAGGAAATTCTTTTCTTTTTGGAATGCTCTCTGATGACATCACGAGCACAGTGCTCTCTGCTGACGTTATTATAATAATAATAAGTCTTTATTTATTTATTTATTGTTGTCCTTAGTGGCATTTGAACCCAAGGCCCCAGCACTGTAAGGCAGCAGTGCTAACCACTGAGCCACCATGCTGCCCTTAGCATACGTCTGCTATGCACGGTTACTAAAATGGACAGAGATGTCAGCAGAGAGCACTGTGCTCGTGATGTCATCAGTGTTCCAAAAAGAAAGGAATTTCCTCTGTAGCATTCAGCAGCTAATAAGTACTGGAAGGATTAAGATTTTTTAATAGAAGTAATTTACAAATATGTTTAACTTTCTGGCACCAGTTGACTTAAAAGAAAAAAGGTTTTCACCGGAGTACCCCTTTAACCTTTTGTATTTCAGAAGGCTCCTTCCTAGTAGTCTCCAAACTTTGGACCTCCAACGGTTGCAAAACTACAACTCCCAGCATGCCCGGACAGCCGTTGGCTGTCCGGGCATGATGGGAGTTGTAGTTTTGCAACAGCTGAAGGCACACTTGGAATCACTTGGAATATGTTGAAGTTTTCTTTTTTTCTGGGTTATGATCCACGTCTCGCTTAGTCTCCGCAGCCGTCATGTTCTTTCCTTTCTTCTTCCAGAATAAACAAGTCAATGAGAAACCAAACTTCCCCTTCTCATTAGTCGCCAAATTAATGAGCGGAAATGAAGCTGTCACCTCTGACCTTTCACCCCTGAAAATGGTTCCCAGATGCACTCTGTCTGTCTGCAGAATGTCACATCCTGACCCACAGAGCTTACACTCATTCAGTTAGTGGGGAGCGGAACATCAGCCCCGTAGTGTTCTCAATAATTCTACACAAGGAAACGAAGCTCAACTATACAGGATTGATGTAGGAAATGTTCTCATCCTGTACTGATCCTGAGTTATATCCTATATTATACTCCAGAGCTGTACTCACTATTCTGCTGGTGAGGTCACTGTGCACATACATTACATTACTTATCCTGTACTGATCCTGAGTTATATCCTGTATTATACTCCAGAGCTGTACTCACTATTCTGCTGGTGAGGTCACTGTGTACATACATTACATTACTTATCCTGTACTGATCCTGAGTTATATCCTGTATTATACTCCAGAGCTGTACTCACTATTCTGCTGGTGAGGTCACTGTGTACATAAATTACATTACTTATCCTGTACTGATCCTGAGTTATATCCTGTATTATACTCCAGAGCTGTCATGTCTGTTGCGTTTCAGTGTGTCGTCTTGTGCTCTGCGGCTGCTGATGCGTTTAGTTCTTTCCTTCTCTTGCCCCCGTTGTTGTATTTCCTCCTGTCTGGTGCTCGGTGGTATCAGCCGGCTGACTACCCTCGGCGGAGCCTTCTCCACATTGAAGTCATTGTATGGTGGCGTTGTGATATTTGGGGTCACCCCTGGGGGGGCTCATTACTGTGCAGGTCCAGGATTGTGTATTATTCGGATTAGACACATCCGATCTGTCATGCTGAATGGTGGCCGCCGTATTGTGCGCTCATTAGGACTGGACGCCGCCACATTCCCCAGAGCCAGCGCCCGTGATAATCCGGTCGTCCTATAGCGAGGATATTCATCATGTCCCATAGTGATGGAGTCCGACAACTCATTGATGCCATAAAAAATATCTAAAACATTGGTTTTTAATCATTTAAACATTTTTTTTAATCACCTGATGCCAGAAAGTTAAACAGATTTGTAAATTACTTCTATTTAAAAATCTTAATCCTTCCAGTACTTATCAGCTGCTGTATGCTCCACAGGAAGTTCTTTTCTTTTTGGATTTCCTTCGTGTCTGACCACAGTGTTCTCTGCTGACACCTCTGTCCATTTTTAGAACTGTCCAGAGTAGGAGCAAATCCCCATAGCAAACCTCTCCTGCTCTGGACAGTTCCTGATATGGACAGAGGTGTCAGCAGAGAGCACTGTGATCAGACAGGAAGGAAATCCAAAAAGAAAAGAACTTCCTGTGGAGCATACAGCAGCTGATAAGTACTGGAAGGATTAAGATTTTTAAATAGAAGTCATTTACAAATCTGTTTAACTTTCTGGCACCAGTTCATTTAAAAAAAAAATGTTTTCCAGGGAAGTACCCCTTTAACCTTTGGTCTGTTGCAGCACTACAAATCCCAGCATTCCCTGTTGTCTGAGCATGCTGGGATTGGTAGTTTTACAACAGCTTGCCGACTTTAGATCAGTGTTTACCAACCATTGTGCCTCCAGCTGTTGCAAAACTACAACTCCCAGCATGCCCGGACAGCCAACGGCTGTCCGGGCATGCTGGGAGTTGTAGTTTTGCAATAGCATAGGATGATGCACACACTGTGGATGTGTTTTTTTTTTATATACTATCTTCCACCACTGTGATACAGTGTACCAAATGTATCTATTATGTGTGATACTTTCTGCTAAGCCACTGTATCTAAGCCTGTCAAGTGTAAAACTTTCTGCTGAATTGCTGTATATAAGTTTGTCATGTGATCTGTCCCCTGAACCACTGTATCTAATCCAATCACGTGTGATACTGTCTGCTGAGCTGCTTTATCTTAGCCTGCCATATGTGATACTGAGGGAAGCTGCTGTATCTAATTTTATCTTGTGTGATACTGTTTGCTGCACCTCTGCATCTTAATCTGTTATCTGAGATACTATCTTTTGAGCTGTGTATCTAAGTCTTTCATGTGTGATACTGTCTTCTGAGCCACTGGATCTTTTCCTGTCATGTGTGATACTGTCTGCTGAGCAGCTGTATCTAAGCCTTTCATGTGTGATACTGTGTGCTCTTGTATCCAATCTCATCATGTGGTCTACGGTGTACTGAGCTGAGGTATCTAAACCTATCATGTGTGATACTGTGTGCTGAGCTGCTCTATCTAAGCCTATAATGTGTGATACTGTCTGCTGAGCTGCTGTATCTAATCCTATCATGTATGATACTGTCTGCTGAGCTGCTGTATCTAATACTATCATATGTGATACGGTCTGCTGATCTTCTGTATCTAAGCCTATCATGTGTAATACTGTATGCTCTTGTATCTAATCTCATGTGTTATACTGTGTACTGAGCTGAGGTATCTAAACCTATCATGTGTGACAATGTATGCTGAGCAGCTGTATCTAAGCCTGTCATGTGTGATACTGTGTGCTTCTTTATCTAATCTCATCATGTGTTATACTGTGTACTGAGATGATGTATCTAAACCTATCACATGTGATACTGTATGCTGATCTTCTGAATCTAAGTCTATCATGTGTGATACTGTGTGCTCTTGTATCTAATCTCATGTGTTATACTGTGAACTGAGCTGTGTATCTAATCCTATCATGTGTGATACTGTCTGCTGAGCTGCTGTATCTAAGCCTATCATGTGTTTATACTGTGTGCTGATCTGCTGTATCTAATCCTAGAATGTGTGACACTGTATGATGATCTTCTGTATCTAAGCCCATCATGTGTGATACTGTGTGCTCTTATATCTAATCTCATCTGTTATACTGTGTACTGAGCTGTGTATCTAATCCTATCATGTGTGACACTGGATGCTGAGGTGCTGTATCTAATCCTATCACGTGTGATACTGTCTGCTGAGCTGCTGTATCTAATCCTATCATGTGTGACACTGTATGCTGAGCCGCTGTATCTAATCCTAGAATGTGTGACACTGTATGATGATCTTCTGTATCTAAGCATATCATGTGTGATACTGTGTGCTCTTATATCTAATCTCATGTGTTATACTGTGTACTGAGCTGTGTATCTAATCCTATCATGTGTGACACTGGATGCTGAGCTGCTGTATCTAATCCTATCATGTGTGACACTGTATGCTGAGCCGCTGTATCTAATCCTATCATGTGTGACACTGTATGATGATCTTCTGTATCTAAGCATATCATGTGTGATACTGTGTGCTCTTATATCTAATCTCATGTGTTATACTGTGTACTGATCTGCTGTATCTAAGCCTATCATGTGTGACACTGTCTGCTGAGCTGCTGTATCTAATCCTATCATGTGTGACACTGTCTGCTGAGCTGCTGTATCTAATCATATCATGTGTGACACTGTATGCTGAGCTGCTGTATCTAATCCTATCATGTGTGACACTGTCTGCTGAGCTGCTGTATCTAATCCTATCACATGTGATACTGTCTGCTGAGCTGCTGTATCTAATCCTATCATGTGTGACACTGTATGCTGAGCTGCTGTATCTAATCCTATCATGTGTGACACTGTCTGCTGAGCTGCTGTATCTAATCCTATCACATGTGATACTGTCTGCTGAGCTGCTGTATCTAATCCTATCATGTGTGACACTGTATGCTGAGCTGCTGTATCTAATCCTATCATGTGTGACACTGTATGATGATCTTCTGTATCTAAGCCTATCATGTGTGATACTGTGTGCTCTTATATCTAATCTCATGTGTTATACTGTGTACTGAGCTGTGTATCTAATCCTATCATGTGTGATACTGTCTGCTGAGCTGCTGTATCTAATCCTATCACATGTGATACTGTCTGCTGAGCTGCTGTATCTAATCCTATCATGTATGACACTGTATGCTGAGCTGCTGTATCTAAGCCTTTCATGTGTGATACCGTTTATCCGAGCTATTTCCGAGACTGCGCTCCTCAGGAACGCGCTGTGTATCTCCGTGGAGCAGGTGCCTAGTTGCTGAGCTTCGTGTCTTTGTTTGCTCCGCAGGCGGGGGACAAGCACTACCACCCGAGCTGTGCACGATGCAGCAGATGTCAGCAAATGTTCACCGAAGGAGAGGAAATGTACCTGCAAGGTAAGACGAATTCTGATTTTGTGTGCTAGGATGCCCCCTAGAGGTCTGCATAGTCGCTGCTGATATAAGGACACAGGGGCATCAGGGGTAGAACAGGATAGAGCTGTGGTCTCCAAACTGTGGACCTCCAGATGTTGCAAAACTAGAACTCCCACGCTATAATCCGCACCATGCTGCAAGCATCAGCAATATATAAAGCAATGTTTCCTAACCAGTGTGCCTCCAACTGTTGCAAAACTGCAACTCCCAGCATGCCCGGACAGCCATCGGCTGTCCGGGCATGCTGGGAGTTGCAGTTTTGCAACAGCTTTAGGCATCCTGGTTGGAAAACACTGCATTATATATTGCTGACTTTTGCAGTATGGTGCGGATTATAGTGTCTGCTCGGCAAATGGCTATCCAGCAATGCTGGGAGTTGTAATTTTGCAATAGTCGGAAGGTCCACAGATTGAAGACCCCTAAGTTAGAGCCTTCTCACATGCAAAGGGTTAATACTAGATGATCAATATTAGGGAAGAGCATCGGTGAAGGATTTACTGAATAGGGTTTTTGTTTTTGCTGAAAAATATAATATAATGTACTTCCTCCCATTCTCCTCCCCCTCTCCCGGAGCAGAGCGGCCCCCCATACACTGCGCTCTGTTCTGTGTCCTTCGGCCCCTGTCACTCGCAACGTTTACATTGGCTCCAGCTTCACCATCGTCCTGGTGATAAGACATGGAAGGTTCCTCATTCTTCTGGCTTTTATCCTAAACATTTCCTCATCTCAGTCTAGGAAGTGTCACAATGTATCACATCAATACTGTGAGACCAAATCAGGAGGATAGGAAGAACCCCACCCCCACCTTACTTATCCTCTACTGATCCTGAGTTATATCCTGTATTATACCCCAGAGCCGCACTCACTATTCTGCTGGTGAGGTCACTGTGTATATACATTACATTACTTATCCTGTACTGATCCTGAGTTATATCCTGTATTATACCCCAGAGCTGTACTCACTATTCTGCTGGTGAGATCACTGTGTACATACATTACATTACTTATCCTCTACTGATCCTTAGTTATATCTTGTATTATACCCCAGAGCTGTACTCACTATTCTGCTGGTGAGATCACTGTGTACATACATTACATTACTTATCCTGTACTGATCCTGAGTTATATCCTGTATTATACTCCAGAGCTGTACTCACTATTCAGCTGGTGAGGTCACTGTGTACATACATTACATTACTTATCCTGTACTGATCCTGAGTTATATCCTGTATTATACTCCAGAGCTGTACTCACTATTCTGCTGGTGAGGTCACTGTGTACATACATTACATTACTTATCCTGTACTGATCCCGAGTTATATCCTGTATTATACTCCAGAGCTGTACTCACTATTCTGCTGGTGATTTCACTGTGTACATACATTACATTACTTATCCTCTGCTGATCCTGAGTTATATCCTGTATTATACTCCAGAGCTGTACTCACTATTCTGCTGGTGAGGTCACTGTGTACATACATTACATTACTTATCCTGTACTGATCCTGAGTTATATCCTGTATTATACTCCAGAGCTGTACTCACTATTCTGCTGGTGAGATCACTGTGTACATACATTACATTACTTATCCTGTACTGATCCTGAGTTATATCCTGTATTATACTCCAGAGCTGTACTCACTATTCTGCTGGTGAGGTCACTGTGTACATACATTACATTACTTATCCTCTACTGATCCTGAGTTATATCCTGTATTATACCCCAGAGCTGTACTCACTATTCTGCTGGTGAGGTCACTGTGTACATACATTACATTACTTATCCTGTACTGATCCTGAGTTATATCCTGTATTATACTCCAGAGCTGTACTCACTATTCTGCTGGTGAGGTCACTGTGCACATACATTACATTACTTATCCTGTACTGATCCTGAGATACATGTTGTTTATAGTTTTTCATATCATAAATCATTACACCATGTAACAATATAACAATATATAAAGAATAATTACAGTCATAGACTAACCACACAAACAAAACAAAGTAACAACAACATTTTAAGGCAACAATTCATTATTACAGGAATTACCTTTGTAACTAACCACAAACCGATACAGAAAACCTTTAAAAACAATTTTTTTTTTATTATTATTATTATTTTTATTATAAATAATAATCAGTAATAAATATTCAGAAGTTTCCGGCTCAGAATGATTTTTTTTTTATTCTGAAAAAGCGAAAGAAGAATTATTGTCAGACTGAACCCAATACGCCCGACGGGTGAGATCCTGTTGCCCATAGCAACCAATCAGATTGTTTTTTACATTCTTAACCCATTAAGGACAGACCCATTTTTTTACCTTAATGATCAGACTCTAGGTAATAACTTTAGAACGCTTTTTCTGAGCGGAGCGATTCTGAGATTATTTATTCGTGACATATTGTACTTTATATAACTGGTGCATTTTCGTTGACACATGCAGCATTTTTTTGTGAAAAACTCCAAAATATTGCGATAAACTGGAAAATCTGGCGTTTTTTGTTTTTGTTTTTTATGGTGTTCGCTGTGCGGTAGAAGTCATGTTGTTCTTATTCTGTGGGTCGGTACGATTATGGCGATACCTATTTTATATCGCTTTTTATGTTCTTTTTCCTTTTCTGAGCAAAATTGATGTTTTTCCCTTTTTTTCTGTTCTCATTTTCCGACAGCCGTAACTTTTATTTTTTTTGTCCGACGCCATTGAGTGAGGGCTTATTTTTACAGGAAAAGCTGTACTTTTTATTGGTATTATTTTTGCAGGAAAAGCTGTACTTTTTATTGGTATTATTTTTGCGATACATGCTTTATCTTTTTTATTCTGCAATTTGTACCAAAATTAGTGAGTTTTGCGCTTTTTTGTTGTTGTTGTTGTTTTTTTTTGGCGTTCACTGTGCGGGATAATTTACATTATAGCTTTTTAGAACACGCCATTATGGACGTGGCGATACCTAGTATGTATCTGATTTGTGTTTTTTTCTTTATAATAATAGGGGGCATTTATTTATTTACACTTTATACTTTTATTGAAGAACCTTTTATTATTTTATTTTTCACATTTTGCAGGTTATACAGCAGTCCCTCAACATACGATGGTAATCCGTTCCAAATGGACCATCGTTTGTTGAAACCATCGCATGTTGAGGGATCCGTGCAATGTAAAGTATAGGACAGTGGTCTACAACCTGCGGACCTCCAGATGTAGCAAAACTACAACACCCAGCATGCCCGGACAGCCAACGGCTGTCCGGGCATGCTGGGAGTTGTAGTTTTGCAACGTCTGGAGGTCCGCAGGTTGAAGACCACTGGTATTGTAGGTTATACTCACCTGTCCCCGCCGCTCCTGTCACCGCTCGTCACTGCTGTCCTGGATGTCGCCTTCCATCGCTGTCGCCGCGTCCCCGGGGTGTCCCTGACGCTCCAGCAAGGCCTCTGCTTCCCCGGCATCCTCGCTCTCCGTCGCCGCCATCACGTCGCTACGCACGCCGCTCCTATTGGATGACGGGACGGCGTGCGCAGCGACGTGATGACGACGATGGAGAGCGCCGACAATGCAGGGATCCCGAAGAGGACGCGCCGGAGCCCCGAGGACAGGTAAGTGATCGTCAGCGGACCACACAGGGCACCGTAAACGGCTATCCGGTGGCAGCTGAAGCAGCCTGCGCTGCAGGATAGCCGTTTATGCGATGGCCCCGACATACAAAAGCATCGTATGTTGATGCTGCCTTCACCATGCGATGGCCTCTGAGAGTGATCGTATGCTGAAATGATCGTATGTCGGGGCCAAGAGGTCATCAGCTGGCCTCCTGCTGCCATAGCAACCAACGGGCGACCTACCCCTGTCAACACCATAGATGCCGTGATCAGGATTGATCGTGGCATCTATGGGGTTAATGCTGGCTGAGCTGTGCGCGGCAGAGCAGGAGATCAGCAGGACGTATGCATACGTCCTGTAGCGGGAAGGGTTAATAAGGCCTCTAAAAAAATGAAAGTAGCGATCCGGTTGGTTGCCGTGGGCAACTGGACAAATTTGCATTTAGACAGGTTTTGATAAATCTCCTCCCACAATGTTTGACCGAGTGTAATTAATAACCGGCGGATCCCATAGAACAGTATTTATCTCCCACATGTGACCTTCAGCTGTGGGGGGCGCTGCAGACCTCGGAGGGGCTTCACCAGCTGTGGGGGGCACTACGGACCTCAGAGGGGCTTCACCAGCTGTGGGGGGCGCTGCAGACCTCGGAGGGGCTTCACCAGCTGTGGGGGGCGCTGCAGACCTCGGAGGGGCTTCACCAGCTGTGGGGGGCGCTGCAGGGCGCTCAGAATGTCAGAATAAATAAGAATGTGATATCAGGTAAAATCAAAGGATCTCGGAGAGTCTGCACCATCACAGTCTTCTCTTCTTCCACAGGTTCTACGGTCTGGCATCCCGACTGTAAGCAGAACGCCAAGACGGAGGGGAGGCAGCGGGTGAGTTATGGGATCTATCTATCTATCCCATATCTATCTATCTATCTCATATCTATCTATCCCATATCTATCTATCTATCCCATATCTATCTATCTATCTATCTATCTATCTATCTATCTCATATCTATCTATCCCATATCTATATATCTCATATCTATATATCTATCTATCTATCTATCTATCTCATATCTATCTATCTCATATCTATCTATCTCATATCTATCTATCCCATATCTATCTATCTATCTATCTCATATCTATCTATCTCATATCTATCTATCTCATATCTATCTATCTATCTATCTATCTATCTCATATCTATCTATCTCATATCTATCTATCCCATATCTATCTATCTATCTCATATCTATCTATCTCATATCTATCTATCTCATATCTATCTATCTCATATCTATATATCTCATATCTATCTATCCCATATCTATCTATTTATCTATCTCATATCTATCTATCCCATATCTATCTATCTATCCTCTATCTATCTATCCTCTATCTATCTATCATCTATCTATCCCATATCTATCTATCTATCTATCTATCTCATATCTATCTATCTATCTCATATCTATCTATCCTCTATCTATCTCATATCTATCTATCCTCTATCTATCTCATATCTATCTATCTACAGTGGGGATCAAAAGTTTGGGCCCCCCAGGTAAAAATTTGTATTAATGTGCATAAAGAAGCCAAGGAAAGATGGAAAAATCTCCAAAAGGCATCAAATTACAGATTAGACATTCTTATAATATGTCATCAAAAGTTACATTTTATTTCCATCATTTACACTTTTTAAAATAACAGAAAACAAAAAAATGGCTTTTTCCAAAGTTTGGGCACCCTGCAGAATTTATAACATGCACTGCCCCCTTTGCAAAGCTGAGACCTGCCAGTGTCATGGATTGTTCTCAGTCATCATCTGGGAAGACCAGGTGATGTCAATCTCCAAGGTTTTAAATGCCCAGACTCATCTGACCTTGCCCCAACAATCAGCACCATGGGTTCTTCTAAGCAGTTGTCTAGAAATCTGAAAATAGTTGACGCTCACAAAGCTGGAGAAGGCTATAAGAAGATAGCAAAACGTTTTCAGATGTCAATATCCTCTGTTCGGAATGTAATTAAGAAATGGCAGTCATCAGGAACAGTGGAAGTTAAATCAAGATCTGGAAGACCAAGAAAAATATCAGACAGAACAGCTCGCAGGATTGTGAGAAAAACAATTCAAAACCCACATTTGACTGCACAAAGAAAGATCTGGCAGACACTGGAGTTGTGGTACACTATTCCGCTATAAAGAGATACTTGTACAAATATGGTCTTCATGGAAGAGTCATCAGAAGAAAACCTCTTCTACGTCCTCACCACAAAAATCAGTGTTTGAACTTTGCAAATGAACATATAGACAAGCCTGATGCATTTTGGAAACAAGTTCTGTGGACCAATGAGGTTAAAATTGAACTTTCTGACCGGAATGAGCAAAAGGTACGTTTAGAGAAGAAGGGGAACAGAATTTAATGAAAAGAACCTCTGTCCAACTGTTAAGCATGGGGGTGGATCAATCATGCTTTGGGGTTGTATTGCAGACAGTGGCACAGGGAACATCTCACGAGAAGAAGGAAAAATGGATTCAATATAATTTCAGCAAATTTTGGATGCTAACTTGATGCCATCTGTGAAAAAGCTGAAGTTAAAGTGAGGATGGCTTCTACAAATGGATAATGATCCTAATCACACCTCAAAATCCACAGGGGATTACATCAAGAGGCGTAAACTGAAGGTTTTGTCATGGCCTTCACAATCTCCTGACCTCAACATAATTGAAAATCTATGGATAGACCTTAAAAGAGCAGTGCGTGACAGTCAGCCCAGAAATCTCAAAGAACTGGAAGACTTTTGTAAGGAAGAATGGGCAAAGATACCTCAAACAAGAATTGAAAGACTCTTGGCTGCTACAAAAAGCGTTTACAAGCTGTGATACTTGCCAAAGGGGGCAGTACAAGATATTATCTCTGCAGGGGGCACAAACTTTTTCAGATGCCAATTTTTTGTTTTCTGTTATTTTGAAAGTGTAAATGATGGAAATAAAATTTAACTTTTGTTGACATATAAGAATGTCTAATCTGTAATTTGATGCCTTTTGGAGATTTTTCCATCTTTTCTTGGCTTCTTTATGCACATTAATACAAATGTTTACCTGGGGTGCCCAAACTTTTGATCCCAACTGTATCTCATATCTATCTATCTCATATCTATCTGTCTATCTCATATCTATCTATCTCTCTCATATCTATCTCATATCTATCTATCTATCTATCTCCTTTCTATCTATCTCATATCTATCTATCTCATATCTATCTATCTCATATCTATCTGTCTATCTATCTATCTCATATCTATCTGTCTATCTCATATCTATCTATCTATCTATCTATCTATCTCCTTTCTATCTATCTCATATCTATCTATCTCATATCTATCTATCTCATATCTATCTGTCTATCTATCTATCTCATATCTATCTATCTATCTCATATCTATCTATCTTATATCTATCTATCTCCTTTCTATCTATCTCACATCTATCTATCTCATATCTATCTCATATCTATCTCATATCTATCTATCTATCTATCTCTCATATCTATCTATCTATCTATCTATCTATCTCATATCTATCTATCTCATATCTATCTAATATCTATCTATCTATCTCATATCTATCTATCTATCTCATATCTATCTATCTATCTCATATCTATCTATCTCATATCTATCTATCTCATATCTATCTATCTATCTATCTCATATCTATCTATCTCATATCTATCTATCTATCTCATATCTATCTATCTCCTTTCTATCTATCTCATATCTATCTATCTATCTCATATCTATCTCATATCTATCTATCTATCTCATATCTATCTATCTCCTTTCTATCTATCTCATATCTATCTATCTCATATCTATCTATCTATCTATCTCATATCTATCTATCTCATATCTATCTATCTATCTATCTCATATCTATCTATCTATCTCATATCTATCTATCTCATATCTATCTATCTATCTATCTCATATCTATCTATCTATCTCATATCTATCTATCTCATATCTATCTATCCATCCCATGGTGATCTTTATAGAGAACAGTGCGCAGTGGGTGATCGGTGGGTGACCCGTCCAGGGTGTGGAAAGTTTGGGCGTCTCTCTTGGGGGTCACAGTGCACTGAATGTTCCTTAGATCTTGGCTGCTGTACAGAGCTGGAGATAATATACTGCATTATTATAGATCTATGTGACTGGGACAGAATGTCAGCACACGGGGCCCCTGACCCACAGAGCTGACGCTCACAGAAAGGTCACCGCCCTGTGTATTCTCCAGTATTATATCATACTAGACTTGTCACTAATGTCTTACTGTTCAGGAGCCAGAGAAAGTTTGGTGAGAAACATCTACAGGGACTCAAAGATATATAGTTATAGATTATTTGTATATTTGGGAAAATATTATATATTTTTAAACATTTTTGTTATATATATATTTTTTTATTATTATTTTTTGCTCCAGTTGCATCCATTGTTCTGATACACAGCCCCAAATCCCCCTCAAACTTTTGCGCCAAAAAAAAATCCTTTTTTTTTTCTTTTTCTGCATGTACAACACTCGCACCAAATGGGCGGAGCTTAACTAAATATACTCCAGTTTACTTTGTAGCTTGGAACTAGCGTAGATATTATTTATTTTTATTATTCTTTATTATTTTATTAAATAAAGAAATAAATATAATTAATTAATTAATTAAATAAAAATTTAAATTATGTAAATAGGAAGCCAGCGGGATTTTACGAAAGATCTTCATGTCTCACACAATACAGTTCTGTCTGTATGCATCTTCATACATTTATCTGCAGTGAGCTCCCCCTGGTGGTGTCTCCTGGTAATCAAAATATTAACATTGTAGTGGTATTTCAGCACAGGATAGGGCAGTGTTTCCCAACAGTGTTCCTTCAGCTGTTTCAAAACTACAACTCCCAGCATGCCCGGACAGCCAACGGCTGTCCGGGCATGCTGGGATTTGTAGTTTTGCAACAGATGGAGGAACGCTACTTGGGAAACACCTAAAAAGAGTGCAACAAAAACACTCTAAAAATGTCACTGTCTGCGTTCGCTGTGACCCCCGCGGATGACCTTGCTTTGGTTTTGCGCTCAGTGATCTCTCTCCTCTCTCTGCAGCGTTTTCCGATATGTTTTCTAGGGTTCCGAAAGAGAAAGGTACCGCCCACCGTGCAGATCTCACCAGTGATTGGTTCACTCTGATGATAATTAAAGGGGTATTCCAGGGGAAAAAAAACCTTTTTTTTTTTTTTTTTTAATATATCAACTGGCTCCAGAAAGTTAAACAGATTTGTAAATGACTTCTATTAAAAAAAATCTTAATCCTTCCAATAATTATCAGCTGCTGAAGTTGAGTTGTTCTTTTCTGTCTGACAACAGTGCTCTCTGCTGACATCTCTGCTTGTCTCGGGAACTGCACAGAGTAGAAGAGGTTTGCTATGGGGATTTGCTTCTACTCTGGACAGTTCCCGAGACACGTGTCATCAGAGAGCACTTAGACAGAAAAGAACAACTCAACTTCAGCAGCTCATAAGTACTGAAAGGAGTAAGATTTTTTTATAGAAGTCATTTACAAATCTGTTTAACTTTCTGGATCCAATTGATATATGAAAAAAAGTTTGTTTTTTTTCCTGGATAACCCCTTTAACACTTGTTCTGTTATTTTGTGACATCACATCTTTTTTTGGGGGGGTCGGGGGGGAGGGGGATGGCTTTTGGTCACCAGTCGCCTTCCAGCACGAGTGACATCTAACGCACCATGCACTTATTTTATCATTGATTCCTATTTGCAAATTATATTAATATATATATATTCTTTTTCTTTGTGCAAAAGATAACTTTAGCGAGGTGCAGGCAGGGTGGGGTGGGAGTTGGGGGTGTTGTTGGAGTAACTAATCGCAGCTCGCAGTACTGAGACCTCTACTCTTACTGAATAAATGGAAACAGTCAGCATATATCTGGACAGACGTATCCCTACAGCATAGCTGAACTCCTAGTTTCGGATGACAATACAGACCCTGGTATTTAGAAAAGATAAAAATTACCAGATCAAGCTCTGTATAAAACACTGTTTCCCAGCCAGGGCGACTCCAGCTGTTGCAAATCTACATCTCCCAACTTCACAGAGCATACACTATAATCGGCACCATACTGCAAAAGTCATCAGTCTATAAAGAAGTGCTTTACAAACAGTGCTCCTCCAGCTGTTGCAAAACTACAACTCCCAGCATGGCCTGACTGACTAGAAACTAAACTGACTAGAAGAATGTGCTCGGAAACACACAGAGAATGCTGAGAACACAGAGTATTTCCCAACCAGAGTGCCTCCAGCTTTTGCAAAACTACAACTCCCAGCATGCCTGGAGTCATTAGAAATTAAAATGACTAGGACAAAGCACTAGGAAACACTGGGGACAACTGCACAGAGCGTACACTATAATCCGCACCATACTGCAAAAGTCAGCAATCTAGAAAGCAGTGTTTCCCAACCAGTGTGCCTCCAGCTGTTGCACTGCTACATCTCCCACAATGCCTGGACAGCCAAATGCTACAGCTGAAGGTACCCTGATTGGAAAACACTAGATAGACACTTATCAAACAGCGACTGCTGGGAGATTTCAGCTCTGAAGTTCAAAGATGGAAATTCTCTTTTAAAGGGGTACTCCTGTGGAAAACTTTTTTTTCTTCTAAATCAACTGGTGCCAGAAAGTTAAACAGATTTGTAAATTACTTCTATTAAAAAATCTTAATCTTTCCAGTACTTTTTAGGATCTGTATACTGGTTTTCTTTTTGGAACACAGAGCTCTCTGCTGACATCATGACCACAGTGCTCTCTGCTGACACCTCTGTCCATTTTAGGAACTGTCCAGAGCAGCATATGTTTGCTATGGGGATTTTCTACTACTATGGACAGTTCTTGAAATGGACAGAGGTGTCAGCAGAGAGCACTGTGCTCGTGATGTCAGCAGAGAGCTCTGTGTTCCAAAAAGAAAATAATTTCCTCTGTAGTATTCAGCAGCAAATAAGTACTGGAAGGATTAATATTTTTTTTAATAGAAGTCATTTACAAATCTGTTTAACTTTCTGGCACCAGTTGATTTAAACATGGGGTTGGCTGCAGTCCCTTGCAAAACTTGGAAGGGTCACAGTAATGAAATGGCACTGGGGCCCCTTGATTCTCATGAATTTGGGGGCCCCAGAGGTTGATATGCCATCGCTTAGGAAGATGGAACTTATCAGTAAGAAACATTTACCCAGATCTATCTAGAGAGCTCTGTGTTCCAAAAAGAAAATACTTTCCTCTGTAGTATTCAGCAGCTAATAAGTACTGGAAGGATTAAGATTTTTTTTAATAGAAGTAATTTACAAATCTGTTTTGGCACCAGTTGATTTAAAAAAAAAAAATAAAAAATAAAAGTTTTCTTAAGTGTGCTTAAAGAGTGCCCCTTTAAGCACAGCCTCAGAATATGGAGAAAGTGTTACATTGCAGAACTATATCTCTCAGCATGCCCGGACTGACTAGAAAGTAAGCTGACTACAACAAGGCACTAGGAAATACACAGAGAATTATGGGAAAAAACTGCACAGAGCCTACACTATAATCCGCACTGTACTGCAAGAGTCCGCAATCTAGGTGAAAAGTAACTATGTGAAAGTGACGATAACATTTATTGGGTGACTGTTGTGCATAATCTGAGGAGCCATTGACTGTCTGGACATGCTGGGAGTTGTAATTTTGCAACAGCTGGAGGCACACTGGTTGGGAAAAACTGCTTTGTAGATTGCTGACTTTTGCAGTATGGTGCGGATTATAGTGTCTGCTCACAATCTGGCAGGTTGGCACTTGTTCACAGAGCTCGAGCACCATCGCCCCATGGACTAGGGCCTTAGAAATATAAATTATTTAGTCGCTTTGATAAATATTTTATTCTTTCGCCTCCGTCCTATCAGCTCCAAGAAGAGATTACCCCTATAGGTGCAGTAATGGCAGCCATATTGGTTGTCACCCAGCTTTCCCAGAAGCGTCTGTCAGTAATTTTAGGGTGAGCCTCATCTCCCGGTTATGTCATCATCTTCTCTTGTATTTATATTCTCAGATTTCGTTTTGGCTACAACAATAACCTCAGAACCTCAGATTTTGGAGGGCGTGCTCAGTAATGGCCTCGAAATGTATGACCTCAGCCCTGGAGAGGAGCCCCAATCACACCCTCTAATGTTATCAGAGTGAAACACAACTTTTGCAAAACTACAACCCCCAGTAAGCCCGGACAGCCTTCGGCTGTCCGGGCATGCTGGGAGTTGTAGTTTAGCAACAGCTGGAGGCACGCTGGTTGGGAAACACTGGGATACACTATTACAAAGGCAGCCCCTCACCAGTGGCGTCCCCGCTCCTCATCCTAAATCATCACCCCCACTATCCCAGGACCAGAGACCTCTGCTTGCCCCCCATGATGTAGAGGGGAGATGCGGCTGCAGGTCGGTGTTGTGTTCGCAGCCCTGACGCTCTCTTATGACTCCTATTGATTCTTGTGTTGCAGCCCACAAGGTCTTCATCCGAGAGCATCTATTCCCGCACAGGATCCAGTATACCGGGCTCCCCGGGCCACACCATCTGTGTGAGTACAACCCAAACGCGCTCCTCTCTGCTGGGCAACCCTTTGTTGTATTGTTTCCATCTCTCTATTGTTTCCATCTCTCTATTGTTTCCATCTCTCTATTGTTTACATCTCTCTATTGTTTACATTTCTCTATTGTTTCCATCTCTCTATTGTTTCCATCTCTCTATTGTTTACATCTCTCTATTGTTTACATTTCTCTATTGTTTCCATCTCTCTATTGTTTCCATCTCTCTATTGTTTCCATCTCTCTATTGTTTCCATCTCTCTATTGTTTCCATCTCTCTATTGTTTCCATCTCTCTATTGTTTCCGTCTCTCTATTGTTTCCGTCTCTCTATTGTTTCCGTCTCTCTATTGTTTCCATCTCTCTATTGTTTCCATCTCTCTATTGTTTCCATCTCTCTATTGTTTCCGTCTCTCTATTGTTTCCGTCTCTCTATTGTTTCCGTCTCTCTATTGTTTCCATCTCTATTGTTTCCATCTCTATTGTTTCCATCTCTCTATTTGTTTCCATCTCTCTATTTGTTTCCATCTCTCTATTGTTTACATCTCTCTATTGTTTCCATCTCTCTATTGTTTCCATCTCTCTATTGTTTACATCTCTCTATTGTTTCCATCTCTCTATTGTTTCCATCTCTATTGTTTCCATCTCTCTATTTGTTTCCATCTCTCTATTGTTTCCATCTCTCTATTGTTTCCATCTCTCTATTGTTTCCATCTCTCTATTGTTTACATCTCTCTATTGTTTCCATATCTCTATTGTTTACATCTCTCTATTGTTTCCATTTCTCTATTTGTTTCCATCTCTATTGTTTCCATCTCTCTATTGTTTCCATTTCTCTATTTGTTTCCATCTCTCTATTGTTTCCATCTCTCTATTTGTTTCAGTCTTTCAATTGTTTCCATCTCTCTATTTGTTTCCGTCTCTCTATTGTTTCCATCTCTCTATTTGTTTCCATCTCTCTATTTGTTTCCGTCTCTCTATTGTTTCCATCTCTCTATTTGTTTCCGTCTCTCTATTGTTTCCATCTCTCTATTTGTTTCCATCTCTCTATTTGTTTCCGTCTCTCTATTGTTTCCATCTCTCTATTTGTTTCCATCTCTCTATTTGTTTCCGTCTCTCTATTGTTTCCATCTCTCTATTTGTTTCCATCTCTCTATTGTTTCCATCTCTCTATTGTTTCCATCTCTCTATTTGTTTCCGTCTCTCTATTGTTTCCATCTCTCTATTGTTTCCATCTCTCTATTGTTTCCATCTCTCTATTGTTTCCATTTCTCTATTGTTTTTATCTCTCTATTGTTTCCATCTTTCAATTGTTTCCATCTCTTTATTGTTTCCATCACTATTGGTTTTCTATTCTTTTACATATAAACCATAGCTGCTTCTTCCAAAAACAGCACCACCCCTGCCCTCAGGTTGTTTGTGGTATTACAACTCAGCTACTTTCACTTCAACGGAACTGAGCTGTAATACCGCACACAACCTAAGGACATGAGTAGCGCTGTTTTTGGAAATAAACAGACATATTTTTCTAATGCTGAATCAAGGCTACGGACAGACACAACATTTATTTGTTGTTGTTTTTTTTTTTGTTTTGTTTTTTGGCCTGAAGAAAAAAAACAAATGTCACAAAAAAAGCATTTTTTTTTTTATTTGACGTCATATGACTTTAAGATTTCTATTAGTTGGGGGAAAATACGCTAACATACATGTACATACTGGCGTTTTCTCTTGCATTGTTTTTTTGTTTTTTTCACCTATAGTGGTAAAAGTCTATGGGAGGAAAAATGCCAGCATTTCTTCCAAAAAAAACAAAACCACCAAAGGGTAGAAGACTATATTTTCTATTCTCCTACAGCAGTGGTCTCCAAACTGTGGACCTTCAGATGTTGCAAAACAAGCAACAACAACCGCTGTAGTAGTTTCATAACAGCTGAAGGTCCACAGTTTGGAGACCACTGCTCTATGAGAATAGAAAAAATAGTCTTTTACACTTTGGTGTTTTTTTTTCTTGGAAGAAATAGAGCATACACTATAATCCGCACCGCACTGCAAATGTCAGCAATCTATAAAGCAGTGTTTTCCAAGCAGTGTGCTTTCAGCTGTTGCAAAACTACAACTCCCAGCATGCCCGAACAGCTAACGGCAGCTGCTGTAGTAGTTTTTCAACTACTGGAGGTCCACAGTTTGGAGACCACTGTCACAGAGCATACACTATAATCCGCACCGCACTGCAAAAGTCAGAAATCTATAAAGCAGTGTTTTCCAAGCAGTGTGCTTCCAGCTGTTGCAAAACTACAACTCCCAGCATGCCCAGACAGCCAATGGCAACCGCTGTAGTAGTTTTGCAACTACTGGAGGCTACAGTTTGGAGACCACTGTCACAGAGCATACACTATAATCCGCACCGCACTGCAAAAGTCAGAAATCTATAAAGCAGTGTTTTCCAGACAGTGTGCTTCCAGCTGTTGCAAAACTACAACTCCCAGCATGCCCAGACAGCCAATGGCAACCGCTGTAGTAGTTTTTCAACTACGGGAGGCCCACAGTTTGGAGACCAATGTCACAGAGCATACACTATAATCCGCACCGCACTGCAAAAGTCAGAAATCTATAAAGCAGTGTTTTCCAAGCAGTGTGCTTCCAGCTGTTGCAAAACTACAACTCCCAGCATGCCCAGACAGCCAATGGCAACCGCTGTAGTAGTTTTTCAACTACTGGAGGCCCACAGTTTTTAGACCACTGTCAAGGAGCATACACTATAATCCGCACCGCACTGCAAAAGTCAGAAATCTATAAATCAGTGTTTTCCAAGCAGTCTGCTTCCAGCTGTTGCAAAACTACAACTCCCAGCATGCCCAGACAGCCAACGGCAACCGCTGTAGTAATTTTTCAACTACTGGAGGCCCACAGTTTTTAGACCACTGTCACAGAGCATACACTATAATCCGTACCGCACTGCAAAAGTCAGAAATCTATAAAGCAGTGTTTTCCAAGCAGTGTGCTTCCAGCTGTTGCAAAATTACAACTCCCAGCATGCCCAGACAGCCAACTGCAACCGCTGTAGTAGATTTTTAACTACTGGAGGCCACAGTTTGGAGACCACTGTCACAGAGCATACACTATAATCCGCACCACACTACAAAAGTCAAAAATCTATAAAGCAGTGTTTTCCAAGCAGTGTGCTTCCAGCTGTTGCAAAACTACAACTCCCAGCATTCCCAGACAGCCAATGGCAACCGCTGTAGTAGTTTTTTAACTACTGGAGGCCCACAGTTTTTAGACCACTGTCACAGAGCATACACTATAATCCGTACCGCACTGCAAAAGTCAGAAATCTATAAAGCAGTGTTTTCCAAGGAGTGTGCTTCCAGCTGTTGCAAAACTACAACTCTCAGCATGCCCGAACAGCTAACGGCAGCTGCTGTAGTAGATTTTCAACTACTGGAGGCCACAGTTTGGAGACCACTGTCACAGAGCATACACTATAATCCGCACCGCACTGCAAAAGTCAGAAATCTATAAATCAGTGTTTTCCAAGCAGTCTGCTTCCAGCTGTTGCAAAACTACAACTCCCAGCATGCCCAGACAGCCAACGGCAACCGCTGTAGTAATTTTTCAACTACTGGAGGCCCACAGTTTTTAGACCACTGTCACAGAGCATACACTATAATCCGTACCGCACTGCAAAAGTCAGAAATCTATAAAGCAGTGTTTTCCAAGCAGTGTGCTTCCAGCTGTTGCAAAATTACAACTCCCAGCATGCCCAGACAGCCAACTGCAACCGCTGTAGTAGATTTTTAACTACTGGAGGCCACAGTTTGGAGACCACTGTCACAGAGCATACACTATAATCCGCACCACATTACAAAAGTCAGAAATCTATAAAGCAGTGTTTTCCAAGCAGTGTGCTTCCAGCTGTTGCAAAACTACAACTCCCAGCATTCCCAGACAGCCAACGGCAACCGCTGTAGTAGTTTTTCAACTACTGGAGGCCCACAGTTTGGAGACCACTGTCACAGAGCATACACTATAATCCGCACCGCACTGCAAAAGTCAGAAATCTATAAATCAGTGTTTTCCAAGCCGTGTGCTACCAGCTGTTGCAAAACTACAACTCCCAGCATGCCCAGACAGCCAACGGCAACCGCTGTAGTAATTTTTCAACTACTGGAGGCCCACAGTTTTTAGACCACTGTCACAGAGCATACACTATAATCCGTACCGCACTGCAAAAGTCAGAAATCTATAAAGCAGTGTTTTCCAAGCAGTGTGCTTCCAGCTGTTGCAAAATTACAACTCCCAGCATGCCCAGACAGCCAACTGCAACCGCTGTAGTAGATTTTTAACTACTGGAGGCCACAGTTTGGAGACCACTGTCACAGAGCATACACTATAATCCGCACCACACTACAAAAGTCAAAAATCTATAAAGCAGTGTTTTCCAAGCAGTGTGCTTCCAGCTGTTGCAAAACTACAACTCCCAGCATTCCCAGACAGCCAACGGCAACCGCTGTAGTAGTTTTTTAACTACTGGAGGCCCACAGTTTTTAGACCACTGTCACAGAGCATACACTATAATCCGTACCGCACTGCAAAAGTCAGAAATCTATAAAGCAGTGTTTTCCAAGGAGTGTGCTTCCAGCTGTTGCAAAACTACAACTCTCAGCATGCCCGAACAGCTAACGGCAGCTGCTGTAGTAGATTTTCAACTACTGGAGGCCACAGTTTGGAGACCACTGTCACAGAGCATACACTATAATCCGCACCGCACTGCAAAAGTCAGAAATCTATAAATCAGTGTTTTCCAAGCAGTCTGCTTCCAGCTGTTGCAAAACTACAACTCCCAGCATGCCCAGACAGCCAACGGCAACCGCTGTAGTAATTTTTCAACTACTGGAGGCCCACAGTTTTTAGACCACTGTCACAGAGCATACACTATAATCTGTACCGCACTGCAAAAGTCAGAAATCTATAAAGCAGTGTTTTCCAAGCAGTGTGCTTCCAGCTGTTGCAAAATTACAACTCCCAGCATGCCCAGACAGCCAACTGCAACCGCTGTAGTAGATTTTTAACTACTGGAGGCCACAGTTTGGAGACCACTGTCACAGAGCATACACTATAATCCGCACCACACTACAAAAGTCAGAAATCTATAAATCGGTGTTTTCCAAGCAGTGTGCTTCCAGCTGTTGCAAAACTACAACTCCCAGCATGCCCAGACAGCCAATGGCAACCGCTGTAGTAGTTTTTCAACTACTGGAGGCCCACAGTTTGGAGACCACTGTCACAGAGCATACACTATAATCCGCACCGCACTGCAAAAGTCAGAAATCTATAAAGCAGTGTTTTCCAAGCCGTGTGCTACCAGCTGTTGCAAAACTACAACTCCCAGCATTCCCAGACAGCCAACTGCAACCGCTGTAGTCGTTTTTCAACTACTGGAGGCCCACAGTTTGGAGACCACTGTCACAAAGCATACACTATAATCCGCACCGCACTGCAAAAGTCAGAAATCTATAAATCAGTGTTTTCCAAGCCGTGTGCTACCAGCTGTTGCAAAACTACAACTCCCAGCATGCCCGGACAGCCGTTGGCTGTCCGGGCATGCTGGGAGTTGTAGTTTTGCAACAGCTGGAGGCACCCTGGTTGGGAAACACTGATCTAGAATGTATACAATCAGCTGTGCGAAGTGTTATTATATTATATAACGGTGCGATCTTGTGTCACGTGACCCCCTCAGGCTAAAGTAGACGATGAGATCCTGGACTACAAGGACCTCGCCGCCATCCCCAAGGTGAAAGCCATCTACGACATAGAGCGTCCCGACCTCATCACCTATGAGTCCTTCCACATATCCACGTACGAGGATCGGCAGGAGCGGCAGAGCATGGGGGAGGTGAGGACGCAGCATCTCCATGGTCTTCTATGGTGCCGTGGGACTACAGATCCCAGGAGGTTCATAAATACCACCTGGGCACTGCTGGGACTTGTAGTTCCACCTAAAAACCTCATGATGTGGTAGGGGGGGTGTCTGGGATGTGACCATTGCTTTTTATTATTGACCTCGGTGACTCTTTTCCGCAGTCGCAGAGCCCCCGGAGTGACCGCTCCTCAGTCCTGAACGAGAGAGTAAGTCAGGGCGCCGCTGATCTCTCCCCGGAAGGAGACCTGAAGTCTGTCCATGTGACGCTGATCACTGAGAGATGTATAAGATGGGTGACATCCAATGTGGCTGTTATTATGTGGCCTTCCATCCAGCTTTCCTAGCGTCCTGAATGGACGATCTCCCGTAATCTATACTAGAAATGTCTTATTGCTATATCAGGCAGTCAGGAGTTTGAGAAAGCTGGGTGACAATACTTGAAATGGCAGCCATTTTGGTTGTCTCACAGCTTTCCTAGTGTCCTGATTGTAAATATTTTTCTGCTATGTGCTGGAAATATACCACTTTGTAAATGGGCAGTCAGGACTTTGAGAAAGCTGGGTGACATCATTTTAGGAATATGACCCGATTGCAAAATCTCCTGTGTTTTATGCCAGGCTTATATTACTGCATAAAAATAATCAGGAGCTTACAAAAGCTGGGTGCTGACACTATAGGGAGCTGTATTGGTGGCCATATTTGTTTCCACCCAGCTTTGCTAGTATCCTGATTTTAAAATTTCCCCTGTGGTATGCTAGAAATCTATCACTCTGTAAATGGGCAATCAGGACTTTAGGAAAGCTGTGTGATGACACTTTAGGGAGCTGTATTGGTGGCCATATTTGTTTCCACCCAGCTTTGCTAGTATCCTGATTTTAAAATTTCCCCTGTAGTATGCTAGAAATGTATCACTCCGTAAATGGGCAATCAGGACTTTAGGAAAGCTGTGTGATGACACTTTAGGGAGCTGTATTGGTGGCCATATTTATTTCCACCCAGCTTTGCTAGTTTCCTGATTTTAAAATTTCCCCTGTAGTATGCTAGAAATGTATCACTCCATAAATGGGCAATCGGGATTTTAGGAAAGCTGGGTGATGACACTTTAGGGAGCTGTATTGGTGGCCATATTTGTTTCCACCCAGCTTTGCTAGTATCCTGATTTTAAAATTTCCCCTGTAGTATGCTAGAAATGTACCACTCAGTAAATGGGCAATCGGGACTTTAGGAAAGCTGGGTGATGACACTTTAGGGAGCTGTATTGGTGGCCATATTTGTTTCCACCCAGCTTTGCTAGTATCCTGTTTTTAAAATTTCCCCTGTAGTATGCTAGAAATGTATCGTCCTGGGCAATCAGGACTTTAGGAAAGCTGGGTGATGACCTTTTAGGAATCCATATTGTCGCTGGGTGACAACCTTTTTAGGAAGCCGTGTGGGTGGCCATATTTGTTTTCACTAAGCTTTCCTTGTGTCCTGATTGTAAAACTTACCTTGTTATATGCTAGAGACTTAACACTGTGTGATTGGACAATCAGGACTTTGGGAAAGTTGGGTGACAACCAAACTTTTTTTTAGGAAGCCGTAATGGCGACCATATATTTGTTAATCCCGCTTTTCTGGTGTCCTGATTGCAAAATCTCCCGTGTTCTAAACTAGACGATCAGAACTTTGAGAAAGCTGGGTGAAGACCTTTTTAGAAACCTTTAATGGCAGCCATATTGGTTGTCCTTAGACCCCTCTGAATAGAATATGTGGGGGGACTATTTTAAGTCGTTTTACATTTTGTCACTTCCGGTCTCCTTCCTCCCTGGTAGTATAGTCCGTGCTCTGTGTATAACGTTCTCTCGGACGGTCATAGACGCACAGATTCCGCCGCCGTATGGTCACCGTGGTTACGGCGTTTATCGATCAGTGCATCTATGGCCGAACTTATTGTAAACTAAAACCTCTGCTGTGATTATCGCTGTCGTTTGGGTTAATCGGTGCTTAGAGTTAAGGTGCAGCAGACAGCCCTGCGCAAAAAAACAACGGCGATACGTGAAAGTTTTCGCCGCAGTTTCACCACGATTGCATTCATGGCTCTCTGCCGCCCCATTGCCGCTTTAAATTTATCATTCAATCAATCAATATATAAAATCTTTGCTGGAAATGGGAGATTTCTGATCAAGAGTTGCTTCATTTCTTATTCTAGGTTGGTGTTTCCCAACCCAGGGTGTCTCCAGCTGTTGCAAAATTACAACTCCCAGCATGCCCGGACAGCCTTCGGCTGTCCGGGCATGCTGGGAGTTGTAGTTTTGTAACAGCCATTAAAGGGGTTATCCAGCAAAAAACTTTTATATATATATATATATATATATATATATATATATATATATCATCTGGCTCCAAAAATTTAAACAGATTTGTAAATTACTTCTATTAAAAAATCTTAATCCTTTCAGTACATATGAGCTGCTGAAGTTGAGTTGTTCTTTTCTGTCTAAGTGCTCTGATGACACGTGTCTCGGGAACCGTCCAGAGTAGAAGCAAATCCCCATAGCAAACCTCTTCTACTCTGTGCAGTTCCCGAGACAAGCAGAGATGTCAGCAGAGAGCACTGTTGCCAGACAGAAAAGAACAACTCAACTTCAGCAGCTGATAATTATTGGAAGGATTAAGATTTTTTTTTAATAGAAGTAATTTACAAATCTATTTAACTTTCTGGAGCCAGTTGATATATATATATATATATATATATATATATATATCTATAAAAGTTTTTTCATGGAATACTCCTTTAATAAATATCACAGAAAATCCCCTAATAACACTAATAAACTCAAATTAAGTTTTCACATTGTAAGGTGCGCAAAAATATATATTTTTTTAATAATAATAAAAATAATAATAAAAAGTAATATGTATGTGTGTGTATATATATCAATAAATATATTTATATATATATATATATATATATATATAAATAAATAAATATATATAAATATTTATACATATATATATTTTTTTATATTTTTATATATATATATATATATATATATATATATATATATCGACCGTAATGTAATTATATTTATTTGCATATATATATATATATATATTTTTTTGCGCACCTTACAATGCACTGAGCATTTTGCAGGGCACGGGGTGCTGGGGGGCAGAGAAGGCGCTTGTCACATGATGCCCTCTGCAATGTTCTGGATTAATGAGCAGCAGTTCACACAATGAAGCGGTGGGGGGGGGGGGGGGAAGGGTTCTCGACGTTCCAGCGTTCTCATCACCCCGGACTGGTCGCTGCCAAACTGTAACACAATAGACAACGTCACCGTCACAAAAGACACGAAACTCTGCAAATTCCATACAAAGTGGCCACCGATCAGCGGACGACTGCAGCGCCACCTAAAGTTCAGATAGGGGTATTACAGGTGTGTCGGGAGCTGCCGCTGACATTATTAACCCCTGCTGTGCCGCCTCTGAACATCTGTACATGTCTGTATATACGGATTAACAGCTTCTCGGTGATTAATTACTAATCCTGATCTGTAATCTATGATCTCATCTATTGTGTCCTCTGAATTATAATAATATGACTATATAATGTGTGTTTTATATTACAGTCCCCCAGAACCTTGTCTCCTACTCCTTCTGCCGAGGTGAGTCATTTACTGACAGCTAGTGTTTTACTTAATTCTAATAATTTACTGACAGCTAGTATTTTACTTAATACTAATAATTTACTGACAGCTAGTGTTTTACTTAATTCTAATAATTTACTGACAGCTAGTGTTGTGCTTAATTCTAATAATTTACTGACAGCTAGTGTTTTACTTAATACTAATAATTTACTGACAGCTAGTGTTTTACTTAATATTAATAATTTACTGACAGCTAGTATTTTACTTAATACTAATAATTTACTGACAGCTAGTATTTTACTTAATACTAATAATTTACTGACAGCTAGTGTTTTACTTAATACTAATAATTTACTGACAGCTAGTGTTTTACTTATCACTAATAATTTACTGACAGCTAGTGTTTTACTTAATACTAATAATTTACTGACAGCTAGTGTTTTACTTAATACTAATAATTTACTGACAGCTAGTGTTTTACTTAATACTAATAATTTACTGACAGCTAGTGTTTTACTTAATACTAATAATTTACTGACAGCTAGTGTTTTACTTAATACTAATAATTTACTGACAGCTAGTGTTTTACTTAATACTAATAATTTACTGACAGCTAGTGTTTTACTTAATACTAATAATTTACTGACAGCTAGTGTTTTACTTAATACTAATAATTTACTGACAGCTAGTGTTTTACTTAATTCTAATAATTTACTGACAGCTAGTATTTTACTTAACACTACTATTTTATAAACTGCCAGCCATTTACCGACTGCTAATATTTTACTGACTACATCAAATTTACTGACTGCTAAGATTTTACTGACTACAACAAATTTACTGACTGCTAGGATTTTACTGACTGTTAATTTTTTTCTGACTGCAACTATTTTACTGACTGCTAATAATTTACTGAATGCTAGTATATTACTAACTCCAACTAATTTACTGACTGCTAGGATTTTACTGAATGCTAATATTTTACTGTACTACAACAAATTTACTGACTGCCTATAATTTACTGACTGCAACTAATTTACTGACTACAACTTATTTCCTGACTGGTAATATTTTACTGACCTACAACAAATTTACTGACTGCAACTAATTTACTGATTGCTTATAATTTTCTAACTACAACTAAATTACTGATTGCTTATAATTTTCTAACTACAACTAATTTACTGATTGCTTATAATTTTCTAACTACAACTAATTTACTGACTAATATTTTACTGTACTACAACAAATTTACTGACTGCAACTAATTTACTGACTGCAACTAATTTACTGACTGCAACTAATTTACTGACTGCTAATATTTTACTGTACTACAGCAAATTTACTTACTGCAACTAATTTACTGACTGCCTATAATTTACTGACTACAACTATTTTACTGACTGCTTATAATTTACTGACTACAACTATTTTACTGACTGCTTATAATTTACTGACTGCTCGGATTTTACAGGCTCATTATAACAGATCATCCATCCAATCGCTGTCTGTAGAGATGAAACATCTTTGAATCTTTCAGTTCTAATCATCTTTACTGATCCTATAACACTTCATTTTTGCTGCTGCTGATGTCCCCATGACAACACTTCCTGTCTTAAAGACATCACATAAATTCCAACCACCATGCACATCAATTCTCACATCATTACCCATGAATAGCGGCAGCTGTGTGCGCACATTGATGTGGATGGTGATTCTGGCCCCGTTCAGAACAGAGAGCAGGAAGTGTTGTCATAGGGACATAAGACATCTGTAATGTACTGATAAGATGCTGTGTCGGTAATTTCTTTAGTGCAGGGTTTCCCAACCAGGGTGACTTCAGTTGTTGCAAAACTACAACTCCCAGCATGCCCAGACAGCCAGTTAGTTGGGAAACATTGCACTTGTCCATTCTGGAGACTGGGAAAGCTGGATGACAAATGTTTTTGTTCTCGTCTCCTGGATTTTTAGGGCTATCAGGACGGACGGGAACGGATAATGCAGAGATCCACCAGTCAGGGATCCATCAACTCTCCCGTCTACAGCCGCCATAACTACACCCCCACCATCTCCCGATCCCCGCAGCATTTCCACAGACCTGGTAAGAATCTCATTTGGTGCATTGTGGGAATTATCCGATACAGCGATACATGTTATTACTGCCATTACGGTGAGCGCCCACCTAGTGAGTGGAGGGGTCCTCCAGCATCTGTTACATGTTATTATGGCGCCATCTAGTGCACAATTAGCACAGGGCACAGTTATATTTTAGGCTACATTCACACTCCTGGTTGTCTCCGGCAGGGTGGAGCCCGTTATTTTAGGATCAAGACTAGCGGGAGAAAAAATAGTGCCTGTACCGTCCCCCCCGCCCAACGGAGACATTATTGGCCGTTATGACCCGTCAAAATTACGCCCGTGAAACTGCAAAAAAAAAGGGAGTTTGACGGCCGTATTTTCGGGGGCATATCGGCAGTGTGAAAGGGGCCTTAGAATGTTTTGATTGCATTTATGCAGTTTGTGGCCTGAACCTTTGCAGGATATAAACTGAACCCACACAGCGCCCCCTGCAGGCTAAAAAGAGACATAGATTGGTGTTAAGGGAAATACTGTATGAAAATAAATAGCAGTATACAGCGCCCCCTGCAGATTAGAGAACTGATATGTATTACTACAGTGTAGTATACAGCTCCCCCTGTAGGTCAGGATATGTACTGATCAGTGTAGTATACAGCTCCCCCTGTAGGTCAGGATATGTACTGATCAGTGTAGTATACAGCTCCCCCTGTAGGTCAGTATATATACTGATCAGTGTAGTATACAGCTCCCCCTGTAGGTCAGGATATATACTGATCAGTGTAGTATACAGCTCCCCCTGTAGGTCAGGATATGTACTGATCAGTGTAGTATACAGCTCCCCCTGTAGGTAAGTATATATACTAATCAGTGTAGGTCAGGATATATACTGATCAGTGTAGTATACAGCTCTCCCTGTAGGTCAGGATATATACTGATCAGTGTAGTATACAGCTCCCCCTGTAGGTCAGGATATGTACTGATCAGTGTAGTATACAGCTCCCCCTGTAGGTCAGGATATGTACTGATCAGTGTAGTATACAGCTCCCCTGTAGGTAAGTATATATACTAATCAGTGTAGGTCAGGATATATACTGATCAGTGTAGTCTACAGCTCTCCCTGTAGGTCAGGATATATACTGATCAGTGTAGTATACAGCTCCCCCTGTAGGTCAGGATATATACTGATCAGTGTAGTATACAGCTCTCCCTGTAGGTCAGGATATGTACTGATCAGTGTAGTATACAGCTCCCCCTGTAGGTCAGGATATGTACTGATCAGTGTAGTATACAGCTCCCCCTGTAGGTCAGGATATATACTGATCAGTGTAGTATACAGCTCCCCTGTAGGTCAGGATATATACTGATCAGTGTAGTATACAGCTCCCCCTGTAGGTCAGGATATATACTGATCAGTGTAGTATACAGCTCCCCTGTAGGTCAGGATATATACTGATCAGTGTAGTATACAGCTCCCCCTGTAGGTCAGGATATATACTGATCAGTGTAGTATACAGCTCCCCCTGTAGGTCAGGATATATACTGATCAGTGTAGTATACAGCTCCCCCTGTAGGTCAGGATATATACTGATCAGTGTAGTATACAGCTCCCCTGTAGGTCAGGATATATACTGATCAGTGTAGTATACAGCTCCCCCTGTAGGTCAGGATATATACTGATCAGTGTAGTATACAGCTCCCCCTGTAGGTCAGGATATATACTGATCAGTGTAGTATACAGCTCCCCCTGTAGGTCAGGATATATACTGATCAGTGTAGTATACAGCTCCCCCTGTAGGTGAAGATATATACTGATCAGTGTAGTATACAGCTCCCCCTGTAGGTCAGGATATGCACTGATCAGTGTAGTATACAGCTCCCCCTGTAGGTCAGGATATATACTGATCTGTGTAGTATACAGCTCCCCCTGTAGGTCAGGATATATACTGATCAGTGTAGTATACAGCTCCCCCTGTAGGTCAGGATATATACTGATCTGTGTAGTATACAACTCTCCCTGTAGGTCAGGATATATATATACTGATCAGTGTAATATACAGCTCCCCCTGTAGGTCAGGATATATACTAATCAGTGTAGTATACAGCTCCCCCTGTAGGTCAGGATATATACTGATCAGTGTAGTATACAGCTCCCCCTGTAGGTCAGTATATATACTGATCAGTGAAGTATACAGCTCCCCCTGTAGGTCAGGATATATACTGATCAGTGTAGTATACAGCTCCCCCTGTAGGTCAGGATATATACTGATCAGTGTAGTATACAGCTCCCCCTGTAAGTCAGGATATATACTGATCTGTGTAGTATACAACTCTCCCTGTAGGTCAGGATATATATATACTGATCAGTGTAGTATACAGCTCCCCCTGTAGGTCAGGATATATACTAATCAGTGTAGTATACAGCTCCCCCTGTAGGTCAGGATAGATACTGATCAGTGTAGTATACAGCTCCCCTGTAGGTCAGGATATATACTGATCAGTGTAGTATACAGCTCCCCCTGTAGGTCAGGATATATACTGATCAGTGAAGTATACAGCTCCCCCTGTAGGTCAGGATATATACTGATCAGTGTAGTATACAGCTCCCCCTGTAGGTCAGGATATATACTGATCAGTGTAGTATACAGCTCCCCCTGTAGGTCAGGATAGATACTGATCAGTGTAGTATACAGCTCCCCCTGTAGGTCAGGATATATACTGATCATTGTAGTATACAGCTCTACCTGTAGGTCAGGATATATACTGATCAGTGTAGTATACAGCTCTCCCTGTAGGTCAGTATATATACTAATCAGTGTAGTATACAGCGCCCCCTGTAGGTCAGGATATATATTGATCGGTGTAGTATACAGCTCCCCCTGTAGGTCAGGATATATACTGATCAGTGTAGTATACAGCTCCCCCTGTAGGTCAGGATATATACTGATCAGTGTAGTATACAGCTCCCCCTGTAGGTCAGGATATATACTGATCAGTGTAGTATACAGCTCCCCCTGTAGGTCAGGATATATACTGATCAGTGTAGTATACAGCTCCCCCTGTAGGTCAGGATATATACTGATCAGTGTAGTATACAGCTCCCCCTGTAGGTCAGGATATATACTGATCAGTGTAGTATACAGCTCCCCCTGTAGGTCAGGATATATACTGATCAGTGTAGTATACAGCTCCCCCTGTAGGTCAGAATATATACTGATCAGTGTAGTATACAGCTCCCCCTGTAGGTCAGGATATATACTGATCAGTGTAGTATACAGCTCCCCCTGTAGGTCAGGATATATACTGATCAGTGTAGTATACAGCTCCCCCTGTAGGTCAGGATATATACTGATCATTGTAGTATACAGCTCTACCTGTAGGTCAGGATATATACTGATCAGTGTAGTATACAGCTCTCCCTGTAGGTCAGTATATATACTAATCAGTGTAGTATACAGCGCCCCCTGTAGGTCAGGATATATATTGATCGGTGTAGTATACAGCTCCCCCTGTAGGTCAGGATATATACTGATCAGTGTAGTATACAGCTCCCCCTGTAGGTCAGGATATATACTGATCAGTGTAGTATACAGCTCCCCCTGTAGGTCAGGATATATACTGATCAGTGTAGTATACAGCTCCCCCTGTAGGTCAGGATATATACTGATCAGTGTAGTATACAGCTCCCCCTGTAGGTCAGGATATATACTGATCAGTGTAGTATACAGCTCCCCCTGTAGGTCAGGATATATACTGATCAGTGTAGTATACAGCTCCCCCTGTAGGTCAGGATATATACTGATCAGTGTAGTATACAGCTCCCCTGTAGGTCAGGATATATACTGATCAGTGTAGTATACAGCTCCCCCTGTAGGTCAGGATATATACTGATCAGTGTAGTATACAGCTCCCCCTGTAGGTCAGGATATATACTGATCAGTGTAGTATACAGCTCCCCTGTAGGTCAGGATATATACTGATCAGTGTAGTATACAGCTCCCCCTGTAGGTCAGGATATATACTGATCAGTGTAGTATACAGCTCCCCCTGTAGGTCAGGATAGATACTGATCAGTGTAGTATACAGCTCTCCCTGTAGGTCAGGATATATACTGATCAGTGTAGTATACAGCTCCCCCTGTAGGTCAGGATATATACTGATCAGTGTAGTATACAGCTCCCCCTGTAGGTTAGGATATATACTGATCAGTGTAGTATACAGCTCCCCCTGTAGGTCAGGATATGTACTGATCAGTGTAGTATACAGCTCCCCCTGTAGGTCAGGATATATACTGATCAGTGTAGTATACAGCTCCCCCTGTAGGTCAGGATATATATACTGATCAGTGTAGTATACAGCTCCCCCTGTAGGTCAGGATATATACTGATCAGTGTAGTATACAGCTCCCCCTGTAGGTCAGGATATATATACTGATCAGTGTAGTATACAGCTCCCCCTGTAGGTCAGGATATATACTGATCAGTGTAGTATACAGCTCCCCCTGTAGGTCAGGATATATACTGATCAGTGTAGTATACAGCTCCCCCTGTAGGTCAGGATATATACTGATCAGTGTAGTATACAGCTCCCCCTGTAGGTCAGGATATCTACTGATCAGTATAGTATACAGCTCCCCCTGTAGGTCAGGATATATATACTGATCAGTGTAGTATACAGCTCCCCCTGTAGGTCAGGATATATACTGATCAGTGTAGTATACAGCTCCCCCTGTAGGTCAGGATATATACTGATCAGTGTAGTATACAGCTCCCCCTGTAGGTCAGGATATATACTGATCAGTGTAGTATACAGCTCCCCCTGTAGGTCAGGATATATACTGATCAGTGTAGTATACAGCTCCCCCTGTAGGTCAGGATATATACTGATCAGTGTAGTATACAGCTCCCCCTGTAGGTCAGGATATATACTGATCAGTGAAGTATACAGCTCCCCCTGTAGGTCAGGACATATACTGATCAGTGTAGTATACAGCTCCCCCTGTAGGTCAGGATATATATTGATCAGTGTAGTATACAGCTCCCCCTGTAGGTCAGGATATATATTGATCAGTGTAGTATACAGCTCCCCCTGTAGGTCAGGATATATACTGATCAGTGTAGTATACAGCTCCCCCTGTAGGTCAGGATATATACTGATCAGTGTAGTATACAGCTCCCCCTGTAGGTCAGGATATATACTGATCAGTGTAGTATACAGCTCCCCCTGTAGGTCAGGACATATACTGATCAGTGTAGTATACAGCTCTCCCTGTAGGTCAGGATATATACTGATCAGTGTAGTATACAGCTCCCCCTGTAGGTCAGGATATATACTGATCAGTGTAGTATACAGCTCTCCCTGTAGGTCAGGATAGATACTGATCAGTGTAGTATACAGCTCCCCCTGTAGGTCAGGATATATACTGATCAGTGTAGTATACAGCTCCCCCTGTAGGTCAGGATATATACTGATCAGTGTAGTATACAGCTCCCCCTGTAGGTCAGTATATATACTGATCAGTATAGTATACAGCTCCCCCTGTAGGTCAGGATATATACTGATCAGTGTAGTATACAGCTCCCCCTGTAGGTCAGGATATATACTGATCAGTATAGTATACAGCTCCCCCTGTAGGTCAGGATATATAATGATCAGTGTAGTATACAGCTCCCCCTGTAGGTCAGTATATATACTGATAAGTGTAGTATACAGCTCCCCCTGTAGGTCAGGATATATACTGATCAGTGTAGTATACAGCTCCCCCTGTAGGTCAGGATATGTACTGATCAGTGTAGTATACAGCTCCCCCTGTAGGTCAGGATATATACTGATCAGTGTAGTATACAGCTCCCCCTGTAGGTCAGGATATATACTGATCAGTGTAGTATACAGCTCCCCCTGTAGGTCAGGATATATATACTGATCAGTGTAGTATACAGCTCCCCCTGTAGGTCAGGATATATACTGATCAGTGTAGTATACAGCTCCCCCTGTAGGTCAGGATAGATAAGTTTAGTCTAAATATGTTCCTGCATCTTTGGTAATGCAGCGCCCCCTACAGGTAAGTCATATACAGGGGAGTCTGCTGGGGTTCTCCAGAAATTATGACAGAAAGCCCAGGACACTAATGTGAACAGAACCTTATATATCCCCCGTGTCCTTACTGGGGTGCGGAGCCGCATCCTGTCCTTAGGGGCCCCTAGTATTGGTATAAAGGGGCCCTGTAAGATGAGAAAAACATGGCTGCCGCCTTCTGCTGCTTCTTAATCCTAACCCATGTAACCTATTGTGCGTGCCTATGATTATATCCAGTATATAGGATACATTGTATATACATGTATCCCTGGATGTAGCCATGACAACCATGATGACCCCCTATTCTTTACACTGCAGGCTGCATGCAAAAGACTTGAGAACACTGAAAAATACATTTTATATAAAAAAAAATATATAAAAAAAAAAACTTTTGACATGTCCCTAAGACAGTGGTCTCCAAACTGTGGACCTCCAGCTGTTGCAAAACTACAACTCCTAGCTTGCCCGGACAGCCGTTGGCTGTCCGGGCATGCTGGGAGTTGTAGTTTTGCAACAGCTTTAGGCACCCTGGTGGGAAAACACTGCTTTAAAGATTGCTGACTTTTGCAGTATGGTGCGAATTATAGTGTATGCTCGGCAAATGGCTCTCTGGACATGCTGGGAGTTGTAGTTTTGGAACACCTTCAAAGGGGTACTCCGATGGGAAACGTTTTTTTTTTTTTAAATCAACTGGTGCCAGAAAGTTAATCAGATTTGTAAATGACTTCTATAAAAAAAAAAAAAAAAAAAAAAAATCTTAATCCTTCCATTACTTATTAGCTGCTGAATACTACAGAGGAAATTTATTTTCTTTTTTTGGAACACAGAGCTCTCTGCTGACATCATGCCCACAGTGCTCTCTGCTGACAACTCTGTCCATTTTAAGAACTGTCCAGAGTAGGAGAAAAATCCCCATAGAAAACATATGCTGCTCTGGACAGTTCCTAAAATGGACAGAGATGTCAGCAGAGAGCACTGTGCTCGTGATGTCAGCAGAGAGCTCTGTGTTCCAAAAAGAACAAATTTCCTCTGCAGTATTCAGCAGCTAAGAAGTACTGGAAGGATTAAGATTTTTTTTTTAATAGAAGTAAATTACAAATGTTTAACTTTCCGGCACCAGTTGATATTAAAAAGAAAAAAGTTTCCCACCGGAGTACCCCTTTAAGTTCCGCAGTTTGGAGACCTTTGCTCTAGGACACGTCAAAAGTTTTATTTTATTTTTTCTTAAAGCGACAGTGCCCTTTCTCTTTGTCTATTTTTTGCAGCTTTAACCCCTACTGTTCCTGTAATGTTTTGATTTTGTTTCCTGCTCTGTTCTGTTTTTTAATTGTCGTTTAATTTTCTTCAAGTATTTTCGTCCCCTCCGTTATTTCCCGGATCTGTCTCTTATTTTGTGCTTTTTTTTTCTGTTCTTTCCTCCCTTCCTTCTCTTTTTTTTTTTTTTTTGTTAATTTGCCGTTTACCCCCCCCCCCCCTCCCTCCCTTTTCCTCCTCCCCTCCTGGCTTGTCTCCGCCTCCCTGGCACTTGACAGAGTTGTTGTGTACTGGTGTGCAGCGCTTGCCATACATGCGCACTGGCAGCTTCAGCTCCGCCCACAGCGACTCTCGTCCCAACTCCCCATTCAGGCATCATACGATACTACACGTGAAAGGTAAGAGAGCGGACGAGCCGCTGCAAGTGGCGTCATTAGCTTCTCTCCGGACAGAAGCTAATACGCCGGCCGTCCAGACGCTCTAATGCCCCACCCCCTCCCCACCACGCGCTTCATGGTTTTTGCACCACGTGTGTGTGTGTGGTTGTGTGTGTTTACTTCTGTCCATGGAATGGCATGTTTACTACAGGAGACTATCACTATCACCGGGTTTCGTCACTGACGATATTAACCATTTATAGTCACAACGCAAAGGGGATCAGGTAAACTTTATAGAGAAAGAACGTAAAAATGTCTAAGGGTAAAGATGAAAACATGGACAGCGACCACAAGTGTCATCGCACATGCATGAGTGTCGGGTCAATGATATAGAATATATAGAATAACCGAACCTCCCCAAGTGCATGTCTATGGTCATAGGAGGGTCGTCCGTGTCATAGGGGGCTCCACTGAGAAACCCACTGCTGAAAGAGGATCGAATGGAGATTATTGCTATAAAAATAGTTATAAGGTAACATATATGTCAGTAGGAGTTATATCCTGTATTATACCCCAGAGCTGTACTCACTATTCTGCTGGTGAGGTCACTGTGTACATACATTACATTACTTATCCTGTACTGATCCTGAGTTATATCCTGTATTATACTCCAGAGCTGTACTCACTATTCTGCTGGTGAGGTCACTGTGTACATACATTACATTACTTATCCTGTACTGATCCTGAGTTATATCCTGTTTTATACTCCAGAGCTGTACTCACTATTCTGCTGGTGAGGTCACTGTGTATATACATTACATTACTTATCCTGTACTGATCCTGAGTTATATCCTGTATTATACCCCAGAGCTGTACTCACTATTCTGCTGGTGAGGTCACTGTGTACATACATAACATTACTTATCCTGTACTGATCCTGAGTTATATCCTGTATTATGCTCCAGAGCTGTACTCACTATTCTGCTGGTGAGGTCACTGTGTACATACATTACATTACTTATCCTGTACTGATACTGAGTTATATCCTGTATTATACTCCAGAGCTGTACTCACTATTCTGCTGGTGAGGTCACTGTGTACATACATTACATCACTTATCCTGTACTGATCCTGAGTTATATCATGTGTTATACCCCAGAGCTGTATTCACTATTCTTCTGGTGAGGTCACTGTGTACATACATTACATTACTTATCCTGTACTGATCCTGAGTTATATCCTGTATTATACGCCAGAGCTGTACTCACTATTCTGCTGGTGGGGTCACTGTGTACATACATTACATTACTTATCCTGTACTGATCCTGAGTTATATCCTGTATTATACTCCAGAGCTGTACTCACTATTCTGCTGGTGAGTTCACTGTGTACATACATTACATTACTTATCCTGTCCTGATCCTGAGTTATATCCTGTATTATACCCCAGAGCTGTACTCACTATTCTGCTGGTGAGATCACTGTGTACATACATTACATTACTTATCCTGTCCTGATCCTGAGTTATATCCTGTATTATACCCCAGAGCTGTACTCACTATTCTGCTGGTGAGATCACTGTGTACATACATTACATTACTTATCCTGTACTGATCCTGAGTTATATCCTGTATTATACTCCAGAGCTGTACTCACTATTCTGCTGGTGAGGTCACTGTGTACATACATTACATTACTTATCCTGTACTGATCCTGAGTTATATCCTTAGTTGTAAAGTTGTAGTGAATCACTATGAGGTAGTAATAGTAATTATGTGATATAATGTAATAGAGTTTTCTGTATTTTTCATCTATGTATTTGATCTCCTCCTGATCTCAGTCTCTTTGTTGAATGTGCGTATTTTGTGACGCTTGCGTTCGTGCTTCCATCTGTCACAATCTTGCATCTCCTACACACAGAAAACATTGATTGGATCTTAAAGGGGTGTCTAGAATTACATAAACATGACCGCTTTCGTCCAGAAACAGCGGCACACCTGTCTGCAGGTCATGTTTGGTATTACAATTCAGCTCCTTTCCGCTTAAAGGGGTACTCCGCTGCTCAACATTTGGAACAAACTGTTCCGAACGCTGGAGCCGGGAGCTTGTGAAGTCATAGCCCCGCCCCCTCATGACGTTACACCCCTGCCCCCTCAATGCAAGTCTATGGGAGGGGGCGTGACTGCCGTCACGCCCCCTCCCATAGACTTGCATTGAGGGGGCGGGGTGTAATGTCATGAGGGGGCAGGGCTATGATGTCACGAGCTCTCGGTGTCGGCTCCAGCATTTGGAACAGTTTGTTCCAAATGCTGAGCAGCAGAGTACCCCTTTAAATGCAGTTGTCTCTCAGCTGTGGCCCCCCCCCCCAGATGTTACAAAACTACAACTTCCATAGAGCATGCACTTTAATCCGCACCATACTGCAAAAGTCAGCAATTTATAAAGCAATGTTTATCAGCCAGGCTTTGCCTGTCCTGGCATGTTGGGAGTTGTAGTTTTGCAGCATCTGGAGGGCCACAGTTTGGAGACCACTGCTTTCGTGGAAGCCACCATGTTCTTCTATTCTTGTACAATCCCTTTGGGGTCGGAGCATGTTGCACATCACGGAGCCCGTCCCCCTCATCATTATTCTGTATTTTGTATTGGGTTGCAGGGTTTCCCGACTAGAATCCTGTAATGAGAAGTGATCAGTGAGGGAACCCATTACCAGGTGTTACAATTCTCAGCAGTGCCTCCACAGGACAGAGATATGAAGCATTGCACAGGGCCATTGGTCAGTGCAGTCATGTAATGCTACTCTGACTTAGGCGTGACGCCGACCACATCTCCTCTGCAGCAGAAGTGTGAATGCAGCTCTGGATGTGACTCTAGTATATGTACTTCAGGAAACCAGCAGAAGTGTGAATGCAGCTCTGGATGTGACTCTAGTATATGTACTTCAGGAAACCAGCAGAAGTGTGAATGCAGCTCTGGATGTGACTCTAGTATATGTACTTCAGGAAACCAGCAGAAGTGTGAATGCAGCTCTGGATGTGACTCTAGTATATGTACTTCAGGAAGCCAGCAGAAGTGTGAATGCAGCTCTGGATGTGACTCTAGTATATGTACTTCAGGAAACCAGCAGAAGTGTGAATGCAGCTCTGGATGTGACTCTAGTATATGTACTTCAGGAAACCAGCAGAAGTGTGAATGCAGCTCTGGATGTGACTCTAGTATATGTACTTCAGGAAACCAGCAGAAGTGTGAATGCAGCTCTGGATGTGACTCTAGTATATGTACTTCAGGAAACCAGCAGAAGTGTGAATGGAGCTCTGGATGTGAGTCTAGTATATGTACTTCAGGAAACGAGCAGAAGTGTGAATGCAGCTCTGGATGTGACTCTAGTATATGTACTTCAGGAAACCAGCAGAAGTGTGAATGGAGCTCTGGATGTGACTCTAGTATATGTACTTCAGGAAACCAGCAGAAGTGTGAATGCAGCTCTGGATGTGACTCTAGTATATGTACTTCAGGAAACCAGCAGAAGTGTGAATGCAGCTCTGGACGTGACTCTAGTATATGTACTTCAGGAAACCAGCAGAAGTGTGAATGCAGCTCTGGACGTGACTCAGGACAAGATTGTCATTGTTAATATATCACATTATATGTAGACATAAGCTGTAAAATGTTGCTCCATAAGAAAAATACATTTTCTAGTTAGTGCTGTATAGTGCCTAGATAGATAGGGGTATATAGTGCATATGTGGCCCACATAGTGCCGTACAGTGCCTAGACAAATAATGCACATAACATACATACTGCCACACAGTGGCCAGATGAAAAGTGCATATACTGCCTACATGATGCTATTCGTTGCCCAGATATATAGTGCATTCTGCCTTTAGAGTGCTATGCAGTGCCTATAGTGCATTCATAGAGCCATATATTGCCCAGATAAACAGTGCATAAGCTACCTACATGGTGCCATAAGTGTCCAGATAAACAGTGCATGTCATGTACTACCTACATGGCGCTATAGTGTCCAGATAAACAGTACATATACTACCTACATGGCGCTATAGTGTCCAGATAAACAGTACATGTACTACCTACATGGCGCTATAGTGTCCAGATAAACAGTACATATACTACCTACATGGCGCTATAGTGTCCAGATAAACAGTACACGTACTACCTATATGGTGCTATAGTGTCCAGATAAACAGTACATATACTACCTACATGGCGCTATAGTGTCCAGATAAACAGTACATGTACTACCTACATGGTGCTATAGTGTCCAGATAAACAGTACATATACTACCTACATGGTGCTATAGTGTCCAGATAAATGGTACATATACAGGTTACATAGGGTCATACAGTGCCCAGATACATAGTACATATACAGGTTACATAGGGTCATACAGTGCCCAGATAAATGGTACATATACAGGTTACATAGTGTCATACAGTGCCCAGATACATTGTGCATATACAGGTTACATAGTGTCATACAGTGCCCAGATAAATGGTACATATACAGGTTACATAGGGTCATACAGTGCCCAGATACATTGTGCATATACAGGTTACATAGTGTCATACAGTGCCCAGATAAATGGTACATATACAGGTTACATAGGGTCATACAGTGCCCAGATACATTGTGCATATACAGGTTACATAGTGTCATACAGTGCCCAGATAAATGGTACATATACAGGTTACATAGGGTCATACAGTGCCCAGATACATTGTGCATATACAGGTTACATAGTGTCATACAGTGCCCAGATAAATGGTACATATACAGGTTACATAGGGTCATACAGTGCCCAGATAAATGGTACATATACAGGTTACATAGGGTCATACAGTGCCCAGATACATTGTGCATATACAGGTTACATAGTGTCATACAGTGCCCAGATAAATGGTACATATACAGGTTACATAGTGTCATACAGTGCCCAGATAAATGGTACATATACAGGTTACATAGGGTCATACAGTGCCCAGATAAATGGTACATATACAGGTTACATAGTGTCATACAGTGCCCAGATAAATGGTACATATACAGGTTACATAGGGTCATACAGTGCCCAGATAAATGGTACATATACAGGTTACATAGGGTCATACAGTGCCCAGATAAATGGTACATATACAGGTTACATAGGGTCATACAGTGCCCAGATACATTGTGCATATACAGGTTACATAGTGTCATACAGTGCCCAGATAAATGGTACATATACAGGTTACATAGGGTCATACAGTGCCCAGATACATTGTGCATATACAGGTTACATAGTGTCATACAGTGCCCAGATAAATGGTACATATACAGGTTACATAGGGTCATACAGTGCCCAGATACATTGTGCATATACAGGTTACATAGTGTCATACAGTGCCCAGATAAATGGTACATATACAGGTTACATAGGGTCATACAGTGCCCAGATAAATGGTACATATACAGGTTACATAGGGTCATACAGTGCCCAGATACATTGTGCATATACAGGTTACATAGTGTCATACAGTGCCCAGATAAATGGTACATATACAGGTTACATAGTGTCATACAGTGCCCAGATAAATGGTACATATACAGGTTACATAGGGTCATACAGTGCCCAGATAAATGGTACATATACAGGTTACATAGTGTCATACAGTGCCCAGATAAATGGTACATATACAGGTTACATAGGGTCATACAGTGCCCAGATAAATGGTACATATACAGGTTACATAGGGTCATACAGTGCCCAGATAAATGGTACATATACAGGTTACATAGGGTCATACAGTGCCCAGATACATTGTGCATATACAGGTTACATAGTGTCATACAGTGCCCAGATAAATGGTACATATACAGGTTACATAGGGTCATACAGTGCCCAGATACATTTTGCATATATTGGTTTTCAACCTCAGAATTTTAAATGTAAAACGTTTCCAGCAAGCAGAGGGGATGAGGACAACTCTTCATTCGTCTCATAGGGGGGATATCCTTATGTAAGACCCCCTGTAGGGTGTAGATCAGTATTTCCTAACCAGGGTGCCTCCAGCTGTTGCAAAACTACAACTCCCAGCATGCTCGGACAGCCAACGGCTGTCCGGGCATGCTGGGATTTGTAGTTTTACAACAGCTGGAGGCACCCTGGTTGGGAAAAACTGGTGTAGAAAATGGGGCGTATAGACAGGGGTGTCCCTGAAGAGACTGTCCGTTTATTCTACTGTTATTTTCCTAATTTACCGTCATCACCACGTAACGCAGCATGAGCGACACCGAGCACCGCGATCCGCCCGCCGTGGTCCTGACCTTGTGTTCTTACATTTTGTCACTTTATTTGTGTTCTTTTTGCCTGGGTTTCTTTCTTTTTTCCTTTGTTCTCTGCTCTCTTTTCATTTCTGTTCGTTCTTTTCATTGGAGGCACTGAGCCATCCAGCGGCAGGAACTCCCCAATCCCCTATCGGCCCGACAGTCGCCCTCTAATGCCAACATTTGCTCAGGTCCCCAAACATTTCCATGTTCCAGGTAGGAGCTGGTGCTGTCTGTGTCTCCATGTCCTGTCCCACTGTAGATCTGTAGGAACATGACCTGTTCTGTCTCCATCGTCTTGTCTGCTGGTGGGGAAGGGGGGGGCTCAACTATGTGTCTCCGAGGTGTCACTGCTCCGCCCACTTGTCAGATTGGGAAGAGGGGGTAATCGGCAATGTGATATTGTATGTAGACTCTGGAATAGATTGTCACTGATATGTCACCTCTGATCTCATGTTACAGGTCACTTATAGGATCTCATAGCGGAATCACTGTGTACACACATTACTGATCCTGTACTGATCCTGAGTTATATCCTGTATTATACTCCAGAGCTGTACTCACTATTCTGCTGGTGAGGTCACTGTGTACATACATTACATTACTTATCCTGTACTGGTCCTGAGTTATATCATGTATTATACTCCAGAGCTGTACTCACTATTCTGCTGGTGAGGTCACTGTGTACATACATTACATTACTTATCCTGTACTGATCCTGAGTTATATCATGTATTATACTCCAGAGCTGTACTCACTATTCTGCTGGTGAGGTCACTGTGTACATACATTACATTACTTATCCTGTACTGATCCTGAGTTATATCCTGTATTATACTCCAGAGCTGTACTCACTATTCTGCTGGTGAGGTCACTGTGTACATACATTACATTACTTATCCTGTACTGACCCTGATTTATATCCTGTATTATACTCCAGAGCTGTACTCACTATTCTGCTGGTGAGGTCACCGTGTACATACATTGCATTACTTATCCTGTACTGATCCTGAGTTATATCCTGTATTATACTCCAGAGCTGTACTCACTATTCTGCTGGTGAGGTCACTGTGTACATACATTACATTACTTATCCTGTACTGATCCTGAGTTATATCCTGTATTATACTGCAGAGCTGTACTCACTATTCTGCTGGTGAGGTCACTGTGTACATACATTACACTACTTATCCTGTACTGATCCTGAGTTATATCCTGTATTATACTCCAGAGCTGTACTCACTATTCTGCTGGTGAGGTCACCGTGTACATACATTACATTACTTATCCTGTACTGATCCTGAGTTATATCCTGTATTATACTCCAGAGCTGTACTCACTATTCTGCTGGTGAGGTCACTGTGTACATACATTACATTACTTATCCTGTACTGATCCTGAGTTATATCCTGTATTATACTCCGGAGCTGTACTCACTATTCTGCTGGTTATGTATGTACACAATGCTATATACATTGACCTATAGTACAGGGGTCAGAGGTGACATTCCTTCTCATAAATCTTCAGCTTTTTGCCTTATAACATTTTTTACTTATATTGATGAATCTTCTTTTTCTTGCAACCTCAGAATGTGTCTTATACTTCAGTCACCTCCAGAGCTGTGAATCCGTATGGTAGTGTTCCCCAACTTGTCCCTCCAGCTGTTGCAAAACTACAACTTCCAGCATGGCCCGGACAGCCAACGGCTGTCCGGTCATGCTGGAAGTTGTAGTTTTGCAACAGCTAGAGACGCCCTGCTTGCTAAACACTGCTATATAGATTGATGACTTTTGCAGTATGGTGCGTATTATAGTCTATTCTCTGTGCAAATGTTTCTGGCATTCTTTGTGTGTTTCCTAGTGCCTTGTTCTAGTCAGCTTTGTTTCTTGTCAGTCTGTGCATGTTGGGAGTTGTAGTTTTGCAACAGCTAGAGACGCCCTGCTTGCTAAACACTGCTATATAGATTGATGACTTTTGCAGTATGGTGCGTATTATAGTCTATTCTCTGTGCAAAAGTTTCTGGAATTCTATGTGTGTTTCCTAGTGCCTTATTCTAGTCAGCTTTGTTCCTTGTCAGTCCGTGAATACTGGGAGTTGTAGTTTTGCAACAGCTAGAGACGCCCTGCTTGTTAAACATTGCTTTATAGATTGATGACTTTTGCAGTATGGTACAAATTATAGTCTATTCTCTGTACAGATGTTTCTGGAATTCTATGTGTGTTTACTAGTGCTTTGTTCTAGTCAGCTTTGTTTCTTATCACTCTGTGCATGTTGGGAGTTGTAGTTTTGCAACAGCTAGAGACGCCTTGCCTGCTAAACACTGCTTTATAGATTGATGACTTTTGCAGTATGGTGCGTATTATAATCTATTCTCTGTGCAAATGTTTCTGGCATTCTTTATGTGTTTCCTAGTGCCTTGTTCTAGTCAGCTGTGCATGTTGGGAGTTGTAGTTTTGCAACAGCTGGAGGACACTTTGGTTGCTGAACACTACTTTATAGATTGCTGACTTTTGCAGCATGGTTCTTATTATACTCTGTGCAATTGTTTCCAGCATTCTATGTATATATGTTTCCTAGTGCCTTGTTCTAGTTTAGTTTTGTTTGAAGTCAGTCTGGGCATCCTGGGAGTTGTAGTTTTGCAGCATCTGGAGGGTGTCAGTTTGAAGACCGCTGCTATAGACCACTTTCTGTAACATCCCAAACCACTAGGAAATCTGTCATCCCTTTGATTCCTAGACATACTTTGAAACCCCTTTATCCCACTTTTACCTGATCCCATTGGTTGTTATCCTTTATGCATGATGCCTCTCCCTGCCCCATGTATATCCCCTGTAGGGCAGCCATGTTTGCCTGCAGAAATATAGCAGAGGCCACTGAGAACATGAGAGGTGAAGACAACCAGAAATAAAAGGGGGTCTAGGGTGGTCATAAAGTAACAAGGAACGCCCCCCTGTGTATTATCTCCCAAACAGACAAGCAGGTGAAATGGATCACTCACCAGATCGGGTTGTGCATCTGCAGACGCAGCACTCATAGGAGCCAGGTATTATGGATATTTAAAGGCCACTGATCCTCCCCCCATCAAAGACATTCTCCCACCACTTTCTTCTTCAGAGAATAATGGGCGATGCCGCGATCCAGTATCGATAAAAGAAAATTTATTTTAAAATGCATGACACGTTTCTAAGCTGTCCTGACCCCTTCCTAGGGGGCCCAGAAATGTGTCAGACATTTTTAATAAATGTTTTATTATCGATATTGGATTGTTGCAGCACCCATTATTCACCGAAGGAGGAAGAGTTTAGAAAGAGTCTTCTACTGGAGCCCAGGAAGGTAGAGACCCCCCCATAGGAGACCCCTTTGTATGAATGCCTTGAGAGATGATCTCCTGTGTCTGTAACTTTTGGGGTCAAGCTTTGACTTTGCTGATATCGTACCGCTCAACAGAAAAGCTTCTTCAGAGGATAGGATGTTCCTTGGGGGGTTTGTACCAGGCTCTTCGTGGGCGGGGCTACCTCATATGTTGACATCATGTCCTTCCATCTGTCTCATGTCTTTTCTGTGGATACATTGGAGTTTATGGAGTCTTCTCTCATTGACTGTTCCTTGTGTGCTGGCTCAGGGCAGGACATGGTGGTCGCCTCATTTCCTGCCTTTCGTTGGTGTCGTTGTCTCTTCTGTGTCTCCTGAGATTCTTAGATATTTATTAACCCATTCTTTCTTCTCTTTCTGCAGATCAAGGAGTGAACATATACCGGAAGCCTCCCATCTATAAGCAGCAGGGTAACGTTTCCTCTGACTTTTGCCCGTCTTCTGCTATGTGGCCTTGGCTTGGACCATGCATGGCCGACTACTGACTCCTAATTCTGACCAGACCTGAGCCTCACAATAACACTGTAGCTTTAAATACACTGTACAGGGCAGGAGACACTGAGGGACCAGTTGCAAAAAAAAAACCTTCTTAGTCTTTAGTGGCCATGTTGTATACCCAAACCCATCCGCCCAATGTGTGAGGTCCATGTGTAGACAAGGTTGTCATCTCGAGCCAATGGGTTATACTTGGTTACACACCTTGTTCCAGTCACCAAATGACTAGGTTGTCCCTTATGGCCAATATGCCCTTTATGTGTGGTTGCTTAAGTGGAAAACAACTGGTGCCAGAAAGTTTGAATGATCTGTAAATGACTTCTATTTAAAAATCTTAATCCTTCCAGTACTTATCAGCTGCTGTATACTACAGAGGAAATTATTTTCTTTTTGAATTTCTTTCCAGTCTGACCACAGTGCTCTCTGCTGACACCTCTGTCCATAGTCGGAGAAAATCCCCATAGCAAACCTCTCCTGTTCAGGACAGTTCCTGACATGGACAGAGGTGTCAGCAGAGAGCACTGTGGTCAGACAGAAAAGAAATTCAAAAAGAAAAGAATTTCCTCTGTAGTATACAGCAGCTGATAAGTACTGGAAGGATTCATATTTTTAAAGGGGTACTCCCGTGGAAAACTTTTTTTTTTTTTTATCAGCTGGTGCCTGAAAGTAAAACAGATTTGTAAATCACTTCTATTAAAAAATCGTAATCCTTCCAGTACTTTATAGAGGCTGTATACTAAAGAAAAATCCAAAAAAGGAACTGTCCAGAGCTGCATATGTTTGCTATGGGGATTTTCTCCTGCTCTGGACAGTTCCTAAAATGGACAGCAGAGGTCAGCAGAGAGCACTGTGGTCAGGACATCAGAGGAAATGTATTTCTTTTTTGGATTTCTCTTTAGTATACAGCCCCTATAAAGTACCGGAAGGATTGAGATTCTTTAATAGAAGTGATTTACAAATCTGTTTTACTTTCAGGCACCAGCTGATTAAAAACATTTTTTCCCCCCACTGGAGTAAGCCTTTTAAAGGGGAACTCCGGTGGAAACAAGAAGAAAACAAATGTTTTTAAATCAACTGGTGTCGGAAAGTTACACAGATTTGTAAATTACTTCTATAAAAAAAAAAAAATCTTAATCCTTCCAGTGCTTATCAGCTGCTGCATACTAGAGAGAAATTTGTGATTTTTTTTTCTTTCGGACCACAGTGCTCTCTGCTGACACCTCTGTGTGTGTCAGGAACTGTGCAGATTCGAATCATATCCCCATAGGAAACCTCTCCTGCTCTGGACAGTTCCTGACACAGACAGAGGTGTCAGCAGAGAGCACTGTGGTCAGACAGAAAAAAAAAATCACAAATTTCTCTGTAGTATGCAGCAGCTGATAAGTACTGGAAGGATTAAGATTTTTTAATAGAAGTTCTTTACAAATCTGTTTAACTTTCCGGCACCAGTTGATTTGAAAACATTTGTTTAAAGGGGTACTCCGGTGAAAGAAAAAAAATGTTTTTAATCAACTGGTGTCAGAAAGTTAAACAGATTTGTAAATTACTTCTATTTAAAAATCTTAATCCTTCCAGTACTTATCAGCTGATGTATGCTACAAAGGAAGTTGTATTTGTTTCTGGAATTCTTTCCAGTCTGACCACAGTGCTCTCTGCTGACACCTCTGTCCGTGTCAGGAACTGTCCAGAGTAGAAGCAAACCCCCATAGTAAACCTCTCCTGCTCGGGACAGTTCCTGACACGGACAGAGGTGTCAGCAGAGAGCACTGTGGTCAGACTGGAAAAAATTATTCCAGAAAGAAATGCAACTTCCTGTCAATCATACAGCAGCTGATAAGTACTGGAAGGGTTAAGATTTTAACATAGCTAAGTAATTTACAGATCTGTTTAATTTGTGGCACCAGTTGATTTAAAAAAAAAAAAAATATATATATATATATAGTTTTCCATCGGAGTACCCCTAGAGATCTCATCCCCTAAAGGATAGGGGATAATATGTCTGATCACTGAGGGTCTGGCTGCTGGGACCCTCCGCAATCGCCGGGTCAGCACCCTGGCGTTCTGAACATTATGTTTAGAACGTCAGCTTCGGGCGGCCGTGGTCGTGACGTCACGCCACCCCCCTTCCATTCATGTTTATGGGAGGGGGCGTGACGGCCGTCACGCCCCCTCCCATAAACATGAATGAAGGGGGGTGGCGTGACGTCACGACCACGGCCGCCCGAAGCTGGCATTATGATCAGTATATTCAGGAGATGGGGATAAGATGTCTAGGGGCGGAGTACCCCTTTAAGCTGTCCATACACATTACATATGTTTCCGCTGAACCCCCTGATTTCTGTCAAATTGGCCAACCATCTAATGTGCCGGGGGGGCCACCCGATTCTTCCCCAGCGGTAGATAACAGTCGGGCACGTTGGATCTCCTTCTGCCCAATCTGTTTGACGGCATCTTTCATCCCCATTCAGCAAACATGCATGACCATCTAATCTGAGCATGAATGTGTTTGGGGGCCACCCGACCCTTCCTCAGCGGCAGATGTTGGGGGCCATAATGGTTGGGGGGGATGTTGGATTTCCATCTGACCAATCTGTTTGTCTGGCAGCATCTTTCATCCCCATTGAGAACTCACGCACGATCAGCTAAGCTGAGCACGCACGTGTATGGGGGACTTAGATAACCAGACATCTTATGTATATGGCCAGCAATAGGGTCAGTGACCTTTAAAGGGGTATTCCATGGGAAAAACATATTTTTTTTATATCAACTGGCTCCAGAAAGTTAAACAGATTTGTAAATTACTTCTATTAAAAAAAATCTTAATCCTTCCAATAATTATCAGCTGCTGAAGTTGAGTTGTTCTTATCTGTCTGGAAACAGTGCTCTCTGCTGACATCTCTGCTCGTCTTGGGAACTGCACAGAGTAGAAGAGGTTTGCTATGGGGATTTGCTTCTACTCTGGACAGTTCCCGAGACACGTGTCATCAGAGAGCACTTAGACAGAAAAGAACAACTCAACTTTAGCAGCTCATAAGTATGGAAAGGATTAAGATTTTTTTAATAGAAGTAATTTACAAATCTGTTTTACTTTCTGCATCCAGTTGATATATGTATATATATACACCACACACACACACACACACACACACACACACACACATATATATATATATATATATATATATATATATATATATATACGTTTTTCCCTGGATAACCCCTTTAACCTAACTCTTATAGAATATATATAGGTTCATCTCCACACATAATGCCCCCCAATATCATCCAGAAGGCCATTCACCTATGGTAGTTAGGACCCCCATAACCCTGTGTGTTATAGTGGTCTGCCCCTGTCATCCCTGGTAACACTTGTCTTGTTTTATTCTGTTTTATGGTGTTTTTTGTCCGTCCCTAACATGTGAGCATTCACTCATCGCTTCGCCATGTTTCCTCCGTAAGTACCGCGTGGAGACCACCCTCTGAAGGCTTCACAGCCCCATATGCTCCTCTCCCGCACTCTAAAACTCTCCTCGCTCTGTCCTACTATCCTGCACATTCGAGCTTTTACAGCTGTACTTCCAACACTCACCACCGGAGGCACTAGAACACCCTAAATGTGAAGAGTCAGTGCACGGATGTAGCAGAGCTGTGCGCACCGTGATAACTCTAATGTAGTCGATGCCTCTCGGCCTGACAAACCCCGGGGTGTCGCCTGCTCCTAACTCTGCTTCTCGCTTAATCTTCCTCAAGCATTAACCCCTTAACCTCCTGGGGCTTCTTGGTGCATGCTCCTGTCTCGGAGGTGTCTCTCTCTATCTCTCTCTTTGAATTTCGTGGCCCAACCCGTGCACCAAGACAGGACGTGGCTTCCAGTCACTTTGAGGTCAGTTCTTCATCAACGACCCCACAATGTGTCCAGACAGGACGTGGCCAGGCGGTAGAAATAGAAGAGACAGTGAAGAACAAGTTCTCACACTGTTTCTAGACTATATCTGTAATCTGGGAAAGTTGGGTGACAAGCAATATGGCAGCCATTACGATTTTTCGAAGAGCACCCAACTTTCCTAGATTTCTGAGGGGTAAAAGCCTATTAACCATGAGAATGTTTTCATTCAGTTTCTAGACTATATCTGTAATCTGGGAAAGTTGGGTGACAAGCAATATGGCAGCCATTACGATTTCTCGAAGAGCACCCAACTTTCCCAGATTCTGGAATGGTAAAAGCCTATTAACCATGTGAATGTTCTCATGCAGTTTTTAGACTATATCTGTAATCTGGAAAAAGTTGGGTGACAACCAATATGGCAGCCATTAAGAGTACCGTAAGAACACCCAACTTTTCCAGAATCCTAAGTGGCAAAAGCCTAGTAAGCATGAGAATGTTATCATGCAGTTTCAATACTATATCTGCAATCTGGGAAAGTTGGGTGACAACCTATATGGCAGCCATTGTGACTTCAGCAAGAACACCCAGCTTTCCAGATTCCTGAGTGGTAAAAGCCTATTAAGCATGAGAATGTAGTGCAGAGAACGCTTGTAGTGACCGTCTAGTGCAGTGTTTCCCAACCAGTTGTTGCGCAAACTACAACTCCCAGCATGCCCGGACAGCCGTTGGCTGTCCGTGCATGCTGGAAGTTGTAGTTTTGCAACAGCTGGAGGAACACTGGTTGGGAAGCGCTGGTCTAGTGAGATGAGTTTGTTATCCACGCAGTAAGACTCGGTTTATAGAGAATTAGAAGCAGCTTTAGTGTCAGACGACACAAGGACCGACATCTCATCCGTAGTGATGCGGCCGTTCCAAGGAATGTGCAGCATTTCTGAAAAATCGGTCTTGAATTAACACATTGGCGCAGTCGCTGGATGTTTGCCCCTGGGAGATGCGGCCAAGTCTGTCCTGTGTATAAGAGCTGACACAATGTACAATGTTAGGGGTCAGCTATGGAAACAATGTGGCCCAGGGGAGAGGGGTGAAGGGCGATTATTTTTAGATAATACTGCCCCCTAAATACAAGAATATAACTACTATAATACTGCTCCTATATACAAGAATATAACTACTATAATACTGCTCCTATATACAAGAATATAACTACTATAATACTGCTCCTATATACAAGAATATAACTACTATATTACTGCTCCTATATACAAGAATATAACTACTATAATACTGCTCCTATATACAAGAATATAACTACTATAATACTGCCTCTTATATACAAGAATATAACTACTATAATACTGCTCCTATATACAAGAATATAACTACTATAATACTGCTCCTATATACAAGAATATATCTTCTATAATACTGCTCCTATATACAAGAATATAACTACTATAATACTGCTCCTATATACAAGAATATAACTACTATAATACTGCTCCTATATACAAGAATATAACTACTATAATACTGCTCCTATATACAAGAATATATCTACTATAATACTGCCCCTATATACAAGAATATAACTACTGTAATACTGCTCCTATATACAAGAATATAACTACTATAATACTGCTCCTATATACAAGAATATAACTACTATAATACTGCTCCCATATACAAGAATATAACTACTATAATACTGCTCCTATATACAAGAATATAACTCCTATAATACTGCCCCTATATACAAGAATATAACTACTATAATACTGCTCCTATATACAAGAATATAACTACTATAATACTGCTCCCATATACAAGAATATAACTACTATAATACTGCTCCTATATACAAGAATATAACTCCTATAATACTGCCCCTATATACAAGAATATAACTCCTATAATACTGCTCCCATATACAAGAATATAACTACTATAATACTGCTCCTATATACAGGAATATAACTACTATAATACTGCTCCTATATACAAGAATATAACTACTATAATACTGCTCCCTATATACAAGAATATAACTGCTATAATACTGCTCCTATATACAAGAATATAACTACTATAATACTGCTCCTATATACAAGAATATAACTACTATAATACTGCTCCTATATACAAGAATATAACTACTATAATACTGCTCCTATATACAAGAATATAACTACTATAATACTGCTCCTATATACAAGAATATAACTACTATAATACTGCTCCTATATACAAGAATATAACTACTATAATACTACCTCCTATATACAAGTATATAACTACTATAATACTGCCTCCTATATAGAAGAATATAACTACTATAATACTGTTCCTATATAGAAGAATATAACTACTATAATACTGCCTCCTATATAGAAGAATATAACTACTATAATACTGTTCCTATATAGAAGAATATAACTACTATAATACTGCTCCTATATACAAGAATATAACTACTATAATACTGCTCCTATATACAAGAATATAACTACTATAATACTGCTCATATATACAAGAATATAACTCCTATAATACTGCTCCTATATACAAGAATATAACTACTATAATACTGCCCCCTATATACAAGAATATAACTACTATAATACTGCTCCTATATACAAGAATATAACTACTATAATACTGCAACTATATACAAGAATATAACTACTATAATACTGCTCCTATATACAAGAATATATCTACTATAATACTGCCCCTATATACAAGAATATAACTACTATAATACTGCTCCTATATACAAGAATATAACTACTATAATACTGCTCCCATATACAAGAATATAACTACTATAATACTGCTCCTATATACAAGAATATAACTCCTATAATACTGCCCCTATATACAAGAATATAACTACTATAATACTGCTCCCATATACAAGAATATAACTCCTATAATACTGCTCCCATATACAAGAATATAACTACTATAATACTGCTCCTATATACAAGAATATAACTACTATAATTCTGCTCCTATATACAAGAATATAACTATTATAATACTGCTCCTATATACAAGAATATAACTACTATAATACTGCTCCTATATACAAGAATATATCTACTATAATGCTGCTCCTATATACAAGAATATAACTACTATAATACTGCCTCCTATATTCAAGAATATAACTACTATAATACTGCTCCTATATACAGGAATATAACTACTATAATACTGCTCCTATATACAAGAATATAACTACTATAATACTGCTCCCTATATACAAGAATATAACTGCTATAATACTGCTCCTATATACAAGAATATAACTACTATAATACTGCTCCTATATACAAGAATATAACTACTATAATACTGCCTCCTATATACAAGAATCTAACTACTATAATACTGCTCCTATATACAAGGATATAACTCCTATAATACTGCCTCCTATATACAAGAATATAACTACTATAATACTGCTCCTATATACAAGAATATAACTACTATAATACTGCTCCTATATACAAGAATATAACTACTATAATACTGCTCCTATATACAAGAATATAACTACTATAATACTGCTCCTATATACAAGAATATAACTACTATAATACTGCTCCTATATACAAGAATATAACTACTATAATACTGCTCCTATATACAAGAATATAACTACTATAATACTGCCTCCTATATACAAGTATATAACTACTATAATACTGCCTCCTATATAGAAGAATATAACTACTATAATACTGTTCCTATATAGAAGAATATAACTACTATAATACTGCTCCTATATACAAGAATATAACTACTATAATACTGCTCCTATATACAAGAATATAACTACTATAATACTGCTCCTATATACAAGAATATAACTCCTATAATACTGCCCCTATATACAAGAATATAACTACTATAATACTGCTCCTATATACAAGAATATAACTACTATAATACTGCTCCTATATACAAGAATATAACTACTATAATACTGCTCCTATATACAAGAATATAACTACTATAATACTGCTCCCATATACAAGAATATAACTCCTATAATACTGCTCCCATATACAAGAATATAACTACTATAATACTGCTCCTATATACAAGAATATAACTTCTATAATTCTGCTCCTATATACAAGAATATAACTACTATAATACTGCTCCTATATACAAGAATATAACTACTATAATACTGCTCCTATATACAAGAATATATCTACTATAATACTGCTCCTATATACAAGAATATAACTACTATAATACTGTCTCCTATATACAAGAATATAACTACTATAATACTGCTCCTATATACAAGAATATAACTACTATAATACTGCTCCTATATACAAGAATATAACTACTATAATACTGCCTCCTATATACAAGAATATAACTACTATAATACTGCTCCTATATACAAGAATATAACTACTATAATACTGCCTCCTATATACAAGAATATAACTACTATAATACTGCTCCTATATACAAGAATATAACTACTATAATACTGCCTCCTATATACAAGAATATAACTACTATAATACTGCCTCCTATATACAAGAATATAACTACTATAATACTGCCCCTATATACAAGAATATAACTACTATAATACTGCCTCCTATATACAAGAATATAACTGCTATAATACTGATATATAGATATATAGTATTTGAGGGGGTTTGGTGATGAGGCAGGAGTTGAGGTCACACTGTCCTGGTGCACGGGATCCTCCTCACGGTGTAGCAGGTGAAGGTTGAGGTTCTGCATGGCGCATTTACCCACTGAGCCAACGGTCTAAGTTACAACCTAATCCTATTTAGATGCAGCCGCTATGGCAGCGTTCATCAACAGCTCCGAGGATATCATCAAGTCTTCCAAGTTCCCAGCGGCCCACGCTCCGGCGCCCGGCGAGGTCCCAAAGATTGAGACAGAATATTGGCCAGGTCCTCCCTCAGTGGCTGCTATAGGTAGGGAACCTGAGGGTCGGACCGCTTACTCTAAGAACAAGGAGGGGTAAGATGGTGCCAGAGTCCAACACTACATCCCAGCCGTACTGGTGGAGCAAGATTCAGTGCATTGTCTGGTAAATGACAGCGTTCTACTCCTGTCCTAGATCAGTGTTTTCCAAACAGTGTGCCTCCAGCTGTTGCATAACTACAACTCCCAGCATGCCCGGACAGCCGAAGGCTGTCCGGGCATGCTGGGAGTTGTAGTTTTGCAACAGCTGGGGGCACACTGCTTGAAAAACACTATCCTAGAGCTAAGATTTGTTATATTTGTATCCAGTCTACACAGTCCTTGATGACTGCAGGCTGATACATTTTAACTGCACTGATACATTGTAGCAAACTATGTAGCAAACTACTATTTTACTCAGATTTTGTTCTGCAAAGCCTGCTGAGGAATTTTTTGCAGTTTTTCCAGAATTTCTGTGCGCTGAAAATACAGAATTCTGCAAAATTTATAGACACGTTGATTGTTTTTTTTTTTTTTTTTTTGTGCAAAATCCCGAAAATTTTCAAAGCGGAAATTCTGCCACGTGAGTGGGACAGCGGAATTCCCATGCATCATAACGAGCAGCTAATTTGGGGTAATTTCCAATCTGAATTTTCCGGCGAAATTCCGCACAGAAATTCCACCGGACGAACATAGTCTAAGGCATTGGAATTCCACACGGAGATTCCGCAGCAGAAGAGTCCCATTGTATTCAATGGGATTCTGCTGCGCACACGGCAGAATTTCCGCGCCAGATGTTTCTGTGCGGTCCCAGCGTTGGCATGTTATACCTGCGCCCGCAATCTGCGGAATGCCTCAGGCTGTGTTTACACGCCAGAATTTCTGCATGGAATTCTGCAGGAATTTATGTTTATGGCCAATACACTTCATTGGGATTCCGCAGTCCCGTTCACTCTCCAGAATTTCCGCTGCAGGAATATCCATTGAAAAGAATGGGCAATTAATTTATGCAGAATTTACTGGTGAATTTTCATGAGGAATTCGATGCAGCAATTCTAATACCAACCTGCAGAATAATGAGTGCAGTTCTACAGGTCCGTTTATCCGTCAGATAAACAATTCCTCTTGTTTTATTTCCGCAGACGTCTACAGTGTTATTGTGTCCTGTGTTGGACATTCTATTTTGTATGTTTAACCAATCTTTTGTCATTGTTGTAATCTTTGTATCAGTCTTATCCTTAGCCCTGTAATCAGTATGATCAATCACATCCTCCAATCACTGAGCCCTGTAATCAGTATGATCAATCACATCCTCCAATCACTGAGCCCTGTAATCTGTATGATCAATCACATCATCAGATCCCTGAGCCCTGTAATCAGTATGATCAATCACATCATCAGATCCCTGAGCCCTGTAATCTGTATGATCAATCCCATCCTCCAATCCCTGAGCCCTGTAATCTGTATGATCAATCCCATCCTCCAATTACTGAGCCCTGTAATCAGTATGATCAATCACATCCTGCAATCACTGAGCCCTGTAATCAGTATGATCAATCACATCCTCCAATCACTGAGCCCTGTAATCTGTATGATCAATCACATCCTCCAATCCCTGAGCCCTGTAATCAGTATGATCAATCACATCATCAGATCCCTGAGCCCTGTAATCTGTATGATCAATCCCATCCTCCAATTACTGAGCCCTGTAATCAGTATGATCAATCACATCCTGCAATCACTGAGCCCTGTAATCAGTATGATCAATCACATCCTCCAATCACTGAGCCCTGTAATCTGTATGATCAATCACATCATCAGATCCCTGAGCCCTGTAATCTGTATGATCAATCACATCATCAGATCCCTGAGCCCTGTAATCTGTAGGATCAATCCCATCCTCCAACCACTGAGTCCTGTAATCAGTATGATCAATCACATCATCAGATCCCTGAGCCCTGTAATCTGTATGATCAATCCCATCCTCCAATCACTGAGCCCTGTAATCAGTATGATCAATCCTATCCTCCAATCACTGAGCCCTGTAATCAGTATGATCAATCCCATCCTCCAATCACTGAGCCCTGTAATCAGTATGATCAATCACATTCTCCAATCCCTGAGCCCTGTAATCAGTATGATCAATCCCATCCTCCAATCCCTGAGCCCTGTAATCAGTATGATCAATCCTATCCTCCAATCACTGAGCCCTGTAATCAGTATGATCAATAACATCCACCAATCCCTGAGCCCTGTAATCAGTATGATCAATCACATCATCAGATCCCTGAGCCCTGTAATCTGTATGATCAATCCCATCCTCCAATCAATGAGCCCTGTAATCAGTATGATCAATCACATCATCAGATCCCTGAGCCCTGTAATCAGTATGATCAATCACATCCTCCAATCCCTGAGCCCTGTAATCAGTATGATCAATCCCATCCTCCAATCAATGAGCCCTGTAATCAGTATGATCAATCACATCCTCCAATCCCTGAGCCCTGTAATCAGTATGATCAATCACATCCTACAATCCCTGAGCCCTGTAATCAGTATGATCAATCACATCCTCCAATCCCTGAGCCCTGTAATCAGTATGATCAATCAGATCATCAGATCCCTGAGCCCTGTAATCAGTATGATCAATCACATCATCAGATCCCTGAGCCCTGTAATCAGTATGATCAATCACATCCTCCAATCACTGAGCCCTGTAATCAGTATGATCAGTCTCATCCTCCAATCACTGAGCCCTGTAATCAGTATGATCAATCACATCCTCCAATCACTGAGCCCTGTAATCAGTATGATCAATCACATCATCAGATCCCTGAGCCCTGTAATCAGTATGATCAATCACATCATCAGATCCCTGAGCCCTGTAATCAGTATGATCAATCTCATCCTCCAATCACTGAGCCCTGTAATCAGTAAGATCAATCCCATCCTCCAATCACTGAGCCCTGTAATCAGTATGATCAGTCTCATCCTCCAATCACTGAGCCCTGTAATCAGTATGATCAATCACATCCTCCAATCACTGAGCCCTGTAATCAGTATGATCAATCACATCCTCCAATCACTGAGCCCTGTAATCAGTATGATCAATCACATCCTCCAATCACTGAGCCCTGTAATCAGTATGATCAATCTCATCCTCCAATCACTGAGCCCTGTAATCAGTATGATCAATCACATCATCAGATCCCTGAGCCCTGTAATCAGTATGATCAATCCCATCCTCCAATCACTGAACCCTGTAATCAGTATGATCAATCACATAATCAAATCACTGAGCCCTGTAATCAGTATGATCAATCACATCGTCCAATCACTGAGCCCTGTAATCAGTATGATCAATCACATCCTCCAATCCCTGAGCCCTGTAATCAGTATGATCAATCACATCCTCCAATCACTGAGCCCTGTAATCAGTATGATCAATCACATCCTCCAATCACTGAGCCCTGTAATCAGTATGATCAATCTCATCCTCCAATCCCTGAGGCCTTTAATCAGTATGATCAGTCTCATCCTCCAATCACTGAGCCCTGTAATCAGTATGATCAATCCCATCCTCCAATTACTGAGTCCTGTAATCAGTATGATCAATCCCATCCTCCAATCACTGAGCCCTGTAATCAGTATGATCAATCACATCCTCCAATCACTGAGCCCTGTAATCAGTATGATCAATCACATCATCAGATCCCTGAGCCCTGTAATCTGTATGATCAATCACATCATCAGATCCCTGAGCCCTGTAATCTGTAGGATCAATCCCATCCTCCAACCACTGAGTCCTGTAATCAGTATGATCAATCACATCATCAGATCCCTGAGCCCTGTAATCAGTATGATCAATCACATCCTCCAATCCCTGAGCCCTGTAATCAGTATGATCAATCCCATCCTCCAATCACCGAGCCCTGTAATCTGTATGATCAATCACATCCTCCAATCACTGAACCCTGTAATCAGTATGATCAATCACATCATCAGATCACTGAGCCCTGTAATCAGTATGATCAATCACATCCTCCAATCCCTGAGCCCTGTAATCAGTATGATCAATCACATCATCAGATCACTGAGCCCTGTAATCAGTATGATCAATCACATCCTCCAATCACTGAGCCCTGTAATCAGTATGATCAATCACATCATCAGATCACTGAGCCCTGTAATCAGTATGATCAATCACATCATCAGATCCCTGAGCCCTGTAATCAGTATGATCAATCACATCCTCCAATCCCTGAGCCCTGTAATCAGTATGATCAATCACATCCTCCAATCACTGAGCCCTGTAATCAGTATGATCAATCACATCCTCCAATCCCTGAGCCCTGTAATCAGTATGATCAATCACATCCTCCAATCCCTGAGCCCTGTAATCAGTATGATCAATCCCATCATCAGATCACTGAGCCCTGTAATCAATATGATCAATCACATCCTCCAATCACTGAGCCCTGTAATCAGTATGATCAATCACATCATCAGATCACTGAGCCCTGTAATCAGTATGATCAATCTCATCATCAGATCACTGAGCCCTGTAATCAGTATGATCAATCACATCATCAGATCACTGAGCCCTGTAATCAGTATGATCAATCACATCCTCCAATCACTGAGCCCTGTAATCAGTATGATCAATCACATCATCAGATCACTGAGCCCTGTAATCAGTATGATCAATCACATCCTCCAATCACTGAGCCCTGTAATCAGTATGATCAATCACATCCTCCAATCCCTGAGCCCTGTAATCAGTATGATCAATCACATCATCAGATCACTGAGCCCTGTAATCAATATGATCAATCACATCCTCCAATCACTGAGCCCTGTAATCAGTATGATCAATCACATCATCAGATCACTGAGCCCTGTAATCAGTATGATCAATCTCATCATCAGATCACTGAGCCCTGTAATCAGTATGATCAATCACATCATCAGATCCCTGAGCCCTGTAATCAGTATGATCAATCACATCATCAGATCACTGAGCCCTGTAATCAGTATGATCAATCACATCATCAGATCACTGAGCCCTGTAATCAGTATGATCAATCACATCATCAGATCCCTGAGCCCTGTAATCAGTATGATCAATCACATCATCAGATCCCTGAGCCCTGTAATCAGTATGATCAATCACATCCTCCAATCCCTGAGCCCTGTAATCAGTATGATCAATCACATCCTCCAATCACTGAGCCCTGTAATCTGTATGATCAATCCCTTTTTATGGCCTCCTATTTTAAGTTAATTCATATAAATTCCAGACTGTAGACGTCCCATCTATTGATCTCCATTATTATAACCTATAAATTAACCCTGTGTAGTCTGATCCCATAGTCCTATAACCTACCCAGGGTGTGTCCGCAGCCTGTATATACGGAGACACATAGGTCTGCATAGGACTTGTATACACAAAACGGAAGGAGACGCGTGATTGTGACTATTTGTAACATTGCTTTATTCTTTATGGTGGATGCATTAGAGCAATTAAAAATGTGTAGGCCCCCTATAAAGGGGTACTCCGGTGGAAAACAGTTTTTTTTTATCAACTGGTGCCAGAAAATTGAAACAGATTTGTAAATCACTTTTATTAAAAAATCTTAATCCTTCCAGTACTTATTAGCTGCTAAATACTACAGAGGAAATTCTTTTCTTTTTTTGGAACACAGAGCTCTCTGCTGACATCATGACCACAGTGCTCTCTGCTGACATCATGACCGCAGTGCTCTCTGCTGACATCATGACCACAGTGCTCTCTGCTGACACCTCTGTCCATTTTAAGAACTGTCCAGAGTAGGAGAAAATCCCCTTAGAAAACATATGCTGCTCTGGACAGTTCCTAAAATGGACAGAGGTGTCAGCAGAGAGCACTGTGCTCGTGATGTCAGCAGAGAGCTCTGTGTTCCAAAAAGAAAAGAATTTCCTCTGTAGTATTCAGCAGCTAATAAGTACTGGAAGGATTAAGATTTTTTTTAATAGAAGTCATTTACAAATCTGTTTAACTTTCTGGCACCAGTTGATTATAAAAAAAATTGTTTTCCCCCGGAGTACCCCTTTAACTAGACAACAGGTTAAAGGACAACTCCATCCAGAGGTGTTCCTTCTCAGTGTTTCCCAACCAGGGTGCCTCCAGCTGTTGCAAAACTACAACTCCCAGCATGCCCGGACAGCCTTCGGCTGTCCGGGCATGCTGGGAGTTGTAGTTTTGCAACAGCTGGGGGAACCCTGGTTGGGAAACCTTGTCATATGGGATAAGGAATGACTGTGGTGAAGGGATCGGGGGATCCCTCGGGATCTGGTGGTAATCTCTCTGTGTTTCCCGGAATCAGGGGACACGAGGAGAAGATCCAGCGGCCGGGAGGAGGAAGACGAGGAACTGCAGAGACGGAGACAACTTCAGGAAGAACAACTGATGAAGGTGAAGACCAGAGCGAAGTCACACAGCTGCAGTTTTGTTACAAAGTATCAGTGAAGGAAAGAGCTTCTATCCTGGAGTAAACCCTTTATAGACTACTACTCCAGCTGTTACTGAACTACTACTCCCAGCAAAATCCAGAGAACCGCATGTACCTTAGAACCCAGGGCGCTGTGAAAATAAGTAAAATAGTATAGAGATCACATGACTCCATATTATTGATACATTGTATCAAGAATTCTGCTGGGAGTTGTAGTTTGTAGCAACAGCTGTAGAGGGACAGGTTGGGGTATTACTAGTGTAAAAAGCTGCAGTTTCCCTCTAGAATTGGTACAAAACTACATCAGGCTGTCAGGGCATGCTGGGAGTTGTAGTTTTGCAACAGCTGGAGGCACCCTGGTTGGGGGTCTTGCTCGTATAAGGCACAATTTCCCTCTAGTATTGTTGCAAAATTACAACTCCCAGCATGTCCTGACCGCCTTCAGCTCTCTGTGGATGATGGGAGTTGTAGTTTTGCAAACAGCTGAAGCAGCGCAGTTTGGGGTATTATTAGTCTAAGGCACAGTTTCCCCTAACCTGGGTGCCTGCAGCTGTGGCAAAAACTACAAAACCCTAGCATGCCCTGACAGCGTTGGGGCTGCCAGGGCATGCTGGGAGTTGTGGTCTGTAAACAATAAATGCTGCAAAATTACAAACACAATGGGGAAGATTCATTAAAACCTGTATAGAGGAAGATTGGTGCGGGTTACCATAGCAACCAATCAGATCTTTTCTTTTATTTACACAGGTCTTGTTAAACATTGAATGGGCACTGTCATTAAATTTTTAATTTTTTTGGGATATGTTGTAGTTAGAGATGAGCGAACTTACAGTAAATTCGATTCGTCACGAACTTCTCGGCTCGGCAGTTGATGACTTTTCCTGCATAAATTAGTTCAGCTTTCCGGTGCTCCCATGGGCTGGAAAAGGTGGATACAGTCCTAGGAGACTCTTTCCTAGGACTGTATCCACCTTTTCCAGCCCACCGGAGCCCCTGAAAGCTGAACTAATTTCTGCAGGAAAAGTCATCAACTGCCGAACCGAGAAGTTTGTGCCGAATCGAATTTACTGTAAGTTCGCTCATCTCTAGTTGTAGTACTTATGTACTACAACATATCTCTAATATACATTAATTATTTTTTCTGTGTGTTTAAAATATTGTATTTTCCATTTGAAATCCGGCCACTAGGGGTCTCCCTCCTAATGGCTGGCTGTAGCCTGCTGTGATGTCACTGCTGAATTCGGACCGATTCGGACCAATCAGACAGGCGGGAGCGAGTGCTGTGAACGCCGGAGATGCGCACATTGGCCAGTCGTCCCCGCCCCCAGTATGTACAGTCTGGAGGCTGCGCGCGCACAGAATATAAGTGCTGTGCTGATGCTCCAGGACTGTACCTGTCCTTTTGGGTTAAGTCTGATCTGAGGTCTTATCTGAGGTCCGGGGTCTCGGCAGAGAATTTTGCACGGCAGATCCAGCTAAACTCCTATACTCCTCCTCCCTGGATAGCACATGCAGTGAGAAACAGGGAGGAGGAGACCCCGGAGCAGCCTGCCGTGTGATTGGCCACTCATCTCCCAATGGGAGCGCTGCATAGACTAGGTAAGGGCAGAAGTCGGCGCCCAGCAGGCTTCAGTGATGTCACGCCTGCTGGGGAAGTCAGCTTCCGGCTCAGGCAGAGTGAGCAGTGTTACCGCCGTGAAAAATTACATTTAGAAGGTAGGAAAACATTTTTTAAAGGCTGGGAAGGTGTTAGGGAGAGATAACCAATAGGTAGGGACAGAAAAAAAAAAAAATATGGTGGGAGCTACTCTTTAATGAAGCGATCTGATTGGTTGATATGAGCAGCTGCACCGCTCTTCCTCTACACAGGTTTTGATGAATCTCCCTCAATGTATCAGAGTTTGAGACAAGGCACAAGCCCTAGAAGTATATTAGCATTTTAGATTATCAGGAGTTGTTGATACAGGGTGCATGTGCCTCCTACAACACTTCCTGTCCCTATGCACTGGCTGCTCAGTGTTATCATAGGGACCCGGGCTTCGTTCTAAGCAGAGCCAATGAGAACTCCTCTCTTAGGCTGCGTTCACGCGGCCATCTAGACCCGTCCCGTTCTTCTCCAGTCAAAAATAAAAAACGACAATAACGGATGCAAACGGATGTTAACCGTTTGTATCCGTTATTGTTCAATTAATAAACCAAAAACAATTTTTTGTTCTGAGCACGCTCAGAAGTAAAAACGGATAAAAAAACTGATTAAAAAAAAAACGTATGCAAACGGATGATATTAAAGGCTCATGCGTTTTCCATAGACTTCAATGTAAAATTTACTGTATCCGTTTTTTCTTCAGTTTTTTTTTTAAATCAACTGGTGCCAGAAAGTTAAACAGATTTGTAAATGATTTCTATTTAAAAATCTTAATCCTTCCAGTACTTATCAGCTGCTGTATGCTCCAAAGGAAGTTATTTTCTTTTTCGAATTTCCTTTCTGTCTGACCACAGTGCTCTCTGCTGCTGACACCTCTGTCCATGTGCGGAACTGTCCAGAGCAGGATAGGTTTGCTATGGGGATTTGCTCGTACTGTGGACAGTTCCTAAAATGAACAGGGGTGTCAGCAGAGAGCAATGTGGTCAGACAGAAAGGAAATTCAAAAAGAAAAGAGCATACAGCAGCTGATAAGTACTGGAAGGATTAAGATTTTTAAATAGAAGTCATTTACAAATCTGTTTAACTTTCTAGCACCAGTTGATTTAAAAATAATAATAATAATAATTTCCAGCGGAGTACCCCTTTAATCTGTTTACAGCCTGCAAGAATGGAACCTAAATGGTGATATAAAAAAAAAAAACGGGGACAGACGGTCATGTGAGCGCACCCTTACCAAATAAATGTAATTTCTGATCAGCTGCAATGATAACTGGGAGGGGCAGGAAGTGTTGTCATGGGGGCACAGAAAGCTTCTTTTATCATGGTGTCCATAACATTGTTCATCAATTCTTGTGTTTTTTTTTTTTCCTTTAGCTAAATTCGGGTCTCGGGCAGCTAATACTGAAAGAAGAGAAGGAAAATCGAGAGAGGCCGCACTCCGCCAGCAGATACGACTCCGCACTCCTGTCCTGTAAGGAATGTGTCGCAAAACTACAACTCCCAGCATGCCCTGGTTGGGGTCTTTCAATATAGTATTGTTGAAAAACTACAACTCCCAGCATGCCCTGACAGTCTGTGTTATAGTTTTGAAACAGCTGGAGGTCACAGATTGGGGTCTGACTCGTCTAAGGCACAGTTTCCTTCTGGTACTGTTGTAAAACTACAACTCCCAGCATGCCCTGGTTGGGGTATTTCAATATAGTATTGTTGAAAAACTACAACTCCCAGCATGCCCTGACAGTCTGTGTTGTAGTTTTGAAACAGCAGGAGGTCACAGATTGGGGTCTGACTCGTCTAAGGCACAGTTTCCTTCTGGTACTGTTGTAAAACTACAACTCCCAGCATGCCCTGGTTGGGGTATTTCAATATAGTATTGTTGAAAAACTACAACTCCCAGCATGCCCTGACAGTCTGTGTTGTAGTTTTGAAACAGCTGGAGGTCACAGATTGGGGTCTGACTCATCTAAGGCACAGTTTCCTTCTGGTACTGTTGTAAAACTACAACTCCCAGCATGCCCTGGTTGGGGTATTTCAATATAGTATTGTTGAAAAACTACAACTCCCAGCATGCCCTGACAGTCTGTGTTATAGTTTTGAAACAGCTGGAGGTCACAGATTGGGGTCTGACTCGTCTAAGGCAGTTTCCTTCTGGTACTGTTGCAAAACTACAACTCCCAGCATGCCCTGGTTGGGGTATTTCAATATAGTATTGTTGAAAAACTACAACTCCCAGCATGCCCTGACAGTCTGTGTTGTAGTTTTGAAACAGCTGGAGGTCACAGATTGGGGTCTGACTCGTCTAAGGCACAGTTTCCTTCTGGTACTGTTGTAAAACTACAACTCCCAGCATGCCCTGGTTGGGGTATTTCAATATAGTATTGTTGAAAAACTACAACTCCCAGCATGCCCTGGTTGGGGTATTTCAATATAGTATTGTTGAAAAACTACAACTCCCAGCATGCCCTGGTTGGGGTATTTCAATATAGTATTGTTGAAAAACTACAACTCCCAGCATGCCCTGGTTGGGGTATTTCAATATAGTATTGTTGAAAAACTACAACTCCCAGCATGCCCTGGTTGGGGTATTTCAATATAGTATTGTTAAAAAACTACAACTCCCATCATGCCCTGACAGTCTGTGTTGTAGTTTTGAAACAGCTGGAGGTCACAGATTGGGGTCTGACTCGTCTAAGGCACAGTTTCCTTCTGGTACTGTTGAAAAACTACAACTCCCAGCATGCCCTGACAGTCTGTGTTGTAGTTTTGAAACAGCTGGAGGTCACAGATTGGGGTCTGACTCGTCTAAGGCACAGTTTCCTTCTGGTACTGTTGTAAAACTACAACTCCCAGCATGCCCTGGTTGGGGTATTTCAATATAGTATTGTTGAAAAACTACAACTCCCAGCATGCCCTGACAGTCTGTGTTGTAGTTTTGAAACAGCTGGAGGTCACAGATTGGGGTCTGACTCGTCTAAGGCACAGTTTCCTTCTGGTACTGTTGCAAAACTACAACTCCCAGCATGCCCTGGTTGGGGTATTTCAATATAGTATTGTTGAAAAACTACAACTCCCAGCATGCCCTGACAGTCTGTGTTGTAGTTTTGAAACAGCTGGAGGTCACAGATTGGGGTCTGACTCGTCTAAGGCACAGTTTCCTTCTGGTACTGTTGCAAAACTACAACTCCCAGCATGCCCTGGTTGGGGTATTTCAATATAGTATTGTTGAAAAACTACAACTCCCAGCATGCCCTGACAGTCTGTGTTGTAGTTTTGAAACAGCTGGAGGTCACAGATTGGGGTCTGACTCGTCTAAGGCACAGTTTCCTTCTGGTACTGTTGCAAAACTACAACTCCCAGCATGCCCTGGTTGGGGTTTTTCAATATAGTATTGTTGAAAAACTACAACTCCCAGCATGCCCTGACAGTTTGTGTTGTAGTTTTGAAACAGCTGGAGGTCACAGATTGGGGTCTGACTCGTCTAAGGCACAGTTTCCTTCTGGTACTGTTGCAAAACTACAACTCCCAGCATGCCCTGACAGCCTGCGGCTGTCAGGGCATGCTGGGGGTTGTAGTTTTGCAACCGCAGGAGAGGCTCAGGTTGGGGGAATTACTAGTCTGAGGCACAGATTCCCTCTAGCATTGTTACATAACGGCAGAGTTATCCAGCTCACCGCTTACGATGCATCGATTTTTAGGCACTTGTCATTTTTGTCCGGAAGCCGGGAGATAGTCGAGGAAAAATTCCAGCTCCCTGGAAAGTTGTGAAGAAAATTTTAAAGTCCCATATTTATTTAGTCCATATTAAAACCAAAATAAATAAAAAAAAAAAAAAACACCCAGTGCGGATTAAAAAAAAAAAAAAAAAAACAGCGCAGACGT